>NC_079223.1:3319214-3336714 GCF_029633865.1 Lampris incognitus
AGGGCTGACCACAACACAGGGTTGTCCACAACACAGGGCTGACCACAACACAGGGTTGACCACAACACAGGGTTGTCCACAACACAGGGCTGACCACAACACAGGGTTGTCCACAACACAGGGCTGACCACAACACAGGGCTGACCACAACACAGGGCTGACCACAACACAGGGTTGACCACAGCGTGCTGCCATGACTTCATAACAGTCACATGTAGCCACACGTCCTTCTCGGTACTTCCTGCGTCACAGCCTCCACCCTGTCTCCAGCCGTTTCCCTGTGGTGCTCCACCTACAGAGGCGTCTACACTCTGCCATTGTACGGTCATGTGTGTGTGTGTGTGTGTGTGCGGGGGGGGGGGTTGGGCATGGCTTCCTTCCTTGGCACTCTCCGGCTCCCTCCTTATTCGCGGTTCATTGGCCTCACCCTCCCTCCCAGCCTGCACACCTGCCTTCCATCAACTCCGCAGCTCAACTACACCCACTCCACTTTTCCATCCACCCATCGCCACCTCGTCGTTCTACGTACAGCGGCAGTCTCTTGTTCTCGCTGTCCTGCAGTTGTGTATTCACTTATTCCTCGAGTCCCGTTTTCTGATTCCCAGTTTTGTGCTCAAATGATGATGATGATGATGATGATTTTTATTTGTAACATGTTACAATAACAACATAAACTATCAAGGCAGGTATACAAAAACACATCAAAATAACAACATAGTGTAACGTACACAAATACGTAGACACGTTGATTAGCGAGTTGGACTCTTTAGCCGACTGGTTAGCGTTGTGGCCCGTGGTGCGGGAGACCCGGGTTCGCGTCCCAGCTGCGGCGGTTCCCGGCTGCCCCCGGAATTCGCTCCAACGATTGCAAACTCTCTGTGAAGTAATACTTGGGGTAGTATTGGTCGAGGATCAATGACCACACCGGGTTATAGAACTCAGGTTTAATCGTGGCTCAGTAGGCAGACGTAATAACCATACATGGTAGTGGTGTCACCATAATAACAGTCCGGGTAGTACATAACACCTAGTATAGTTCCAGTGGATGTACATGGCGTTATATCACTACATCCCCCCTGTTTAGTTTTCAGTTTTTTACAGTATCAAAAGACTCTAGAACATTGGGTTATATAAACTAACATATCACACAATTCCAATGTGGTACAATCATTGATCAGCATTGTACAGTCATGACACAGAGGTTGCCTTCTTTTTTTTTCTTTTTTTTTTTAGACAACACACTCAGAATTGTCCATCTCAAAAAACGATAACCATATTAAGAGCCCTCCTTTTATGTGTGATTGTCTCTACTCATAGTCCTTGTAGTGAGCTGGTTTGGAAACAGCTCTTCCATATCTTGTGCGTACTGTCTTGCGTGTTTCACAGGTTTGGCTGGAAGAAGTTCCAGCTGCATGAGTGTCCCGTTGAGGTTCTGTGAAGCGGGTTCTTGCGCTCCTCAGTGCACGGGGGTGGTGAATTTCCCGCAGGTGGCTCCTGCCACGTCTGAGTTTCTTCCCATTTGATGTTTGCACAATGTAGCTCCTTGGCTCATCGCACTTTTGTATGACGGTGGCTGGATACCAAGTCCCTTTTTCCTTGTTTAGGACAGATACGTGCTGTCCGGGACCGAGTGGAGGTAGTTCTCTGCCGCTGCTGCGGTCATGATGTTCCTTCATGTTTGCTGTTCTCTGCTCCAGGTGGAGTCGGTTTTCCTCCTTGCCTGGGTCCCCTCGACTCGGCAGCAGGGTGGTGTCTGGCCTTCCGAAGATCAGTTCTGCTGGTGATGGTAGTTTACTGTCGATGGGTGTTGCTCTGACCTGTAGTAAGGCCACTTGTATGTTACCTCCTTGTCTCATGGTTTTCTTCACAATGGATTTGATGTGTCGCACATGCCTCTCAATGAATCCATTGCTTTTTGGATAGTGGGGTGAGCTTGTCACGTGCCTGATTCCCCAGTCAGCCGTGAATTTCTGGAATGCGTGCCCTGTGTACTGGGGTCCATTATCTGTAAGTATCTCGTCAGGCCTTCCAAAAAGAGACATGTACATTTCCATTTTTTGTGCAACTGCCCGGCTGGACACAGGCATGGGCATTTCATCCACTAGAGGGAACTTAGAATATCTGTCCACAATCAGTAAATACTGATGTCCATCGATCTCGAATAGATCAGAAGCTAGGGATTGCCATGGTTTTGACGGTGTGTTGTGTGGGTTGAGAGGTTGCTTTGGATTTGCATCCTGATGTTCCACGCATACGCTACATGACCTGCAGACTCTTTCGATGTCATCGTTCATTCTGATCCAGTAGACACTTTCTCTCGCCAGTCGCCGTGTCTTTTCGATGCCCTGGTGTCCTACATGCAGCTGTTCGAGTATAGAATCAGTCATGGAGTCTGGGATGAGCACCTGTCTGCCTTTGAATATGACTCCTGCTTCAACTGCGAGCTCATCTCTGAATGACCAGTACTCACGTAGTTGTCTTGGTAGAGCATTGATGTTGTCTGGCCATCCCTGGTGGATCAGCTCTTTCAGTGCATTGAGTCTGGGGTCGCTGGTGGTTTCCGTGCGGAGTGCGTCCTGTTTCTCGGGAGAGAAGTTTATCATTGCAACAGTGAGCATCTCTGGATCCTCGACTTCTGCCTCGATTCCGTCAATGCGCTCGTCCAGCTCGATGTTGGTGTTGTTCTCAGGGTTGGGTAGTCGGCTGAGTGTGTCTGCCAGGACCATCTGGTTTCCTGGTCGATACGTGACCTCGTAGTTGCATCCTTGTGTTTTTATCAGCATTCGCTGAAGCCGTGGCGGGGCGGCATGCAGTGGCTTTGTGCATATGGTAACGAGGGGTTTGTGGTCTGTAACTACAATGAATGACTTCCCATACAGGTAGGTATGGTATCACTGCATTCCATAGACTATGGCCAGCATTTCTCGCTCTATGTTGCTGTACCTGGATTGGCAGTCGTCCAGTGTCTTTGAGCCAAAAGCTATGGGTCTTTTGTTCTGCACTAATGCCACGCCCAGTCCTTTCTGTGATGCATCGACCTCAAGTGTCAGAGGTGTGCTTGGATCATAGTACTTCAGGCAGGCATGTTCGTTGATAACTGATTTCAGGTCCTCAAAGCTCTTTTGGTGGTCAGTGTCCCATGTCCAAGGCACGTCACTTTTCAGCAGCACCCTCAGTGTGTGTGCTTTATCTGCAAACTTTGGGATGTAGGGTGACAGGTAGGTCAGCATCCCCAAGAATCTGCTCAGTTCATCTTTGTTCTGGGGTGTCGGCATTTTCTGGATGTCCCTGATTTTGGCTGGGTCAGGTTTGATACCTTTGTCTGTGTACAGGTTGCCAAAGAATGAGATGCTTGTCTGTTTGATTGTGCACTTGTCACTGTTGAACACAATACCTGTCTTGGCTGCTCTCTCCATCAGGTTGGTCAGGTTCCTGTCATGCTCCTCTTCGCTCGCTCCATAGACTGCAATATCATCGGCTATGCTGACGACACCGTCGAGCCCCTCCAGGATTTGGTCCATCTTTGCCTGGAAGAGATCTTGAGAGACACTAGGACCAAATGGCAAACGTTTCCAGCACTATCTACCAAATGGAGTTCGGAATGTGGTTAGCAGTTGTGACTCTTCCTCTAGGTGTATTGACCAATATCCAGCTTTTGCGTCAAGTTTGCTGAATATTTTTGCATTTGCAAACTTCAGGTTCAGTTCCTCCACAGTAGGAATCTTATGTGGGCATCTCCTAAGGCTGGCATTAAGCTTTTGGGGGTCTAAGCATATGCGAAGGGAACCGTCTTTCTTTGTGCTGTATGCCAGACTCGAGCACCAGTCTGTGTGCTGTTCTACTTTTCTTAACACATCTTGTTCGACTAGGTTATTCAGTTCATCTTTCAGTTTGTCTTTGATGTGAATGCTGCACTTACGTGGTGGGTCTATGAATGGTTCAGCATCCTTTTTCAGGAAGAGCTTGGCCTTTCCCCTGAAGTTGCCAATATTGTCAAACTGGTCTGGGTATGCTCTCTTTAGGTCTGCACTGTTAGATATGGTCATTTTGGGTTTTGTCTGTCTTGTGTTGACTTTTTTCTGGTTTGCATGTCCTTTCTCGGTCACTGCATCTACATTGACAGTCACTAGGTTTAACAGTTCACATGTTGGCAGCCCAACTATGGCTGGCCCTGGTACGTCTACAACATAGAACTTTGCATTGATCCATTTGGATTCTTTGTACTGGCATGGAATGTCAATGGTGCCTAGGCAGGGGATGGCGTGACCACTGTATGCAGATAGCCTCCTGTTGGTTTTTTTCAGTCGTTTCTGGGTGCATGCATTTTCACCGTACATCTGCTTGAAGGTACGCAATGGGAGTGTGTTGCCTGACGCATCTGTGTCTATCTTCAGACGTAGTGTGTATCCACGACCAGGTATGTCAGGTGGTGTCACCTTCAGGACTGTGTACGCCTCCTCTCTGGCCGGCTTGCTGTCTATGCTATGCATGCACTTTTCACTGATAGTTATGGAGTGGAACTGTTTCTGGTAGGTACTTTCGTTCTCACTGTCTGTTTCACTGCTACTCTCTACAGCATGTATGCGAGTCCTGCTCTGTTGCTTTTTGTCTTTATAGGTTTTGCGCTTGTGCTGTTTGTCTTGTGGTGTGTGGGACTTACTTCCCCCGCTCCTGCTCTGGCTGGAGTGTTCCTGGCGCTCTCGTTTGGCCTTCCTGCAGCACCGCTCCCAGTGACCTTTTGCACCACACGCATTGCATTCATCATCATATGCAGGACATCGACGTGGTTTGTGGCTTCTCCCACAGTTACGACATATGCGGTCCCTGTCCACAGCGTGGATTCTCTCATTGTGTGACAGGCTAAGTTTGTCTAACTTTTCATTGCCTGCTGTCAGGGCTTCATATTTTCGTCCCTCGGCCAGAACCTCTGCTAAGGAATATCCTTTTGGTTTGCTGTATAGATCATTCCTAAGGGCATCATGGGGAGTGCTCGCAATAATGAGCTAAATCATACGCTCGTTAAGCTCTTCGTCTGAAAACTGACATTTCTGTGCTAGTGTTCTGGCTCTGGTCACAAAATCATCAATATTCTCATCTAGTTTCTGTCTGTGTTGCATCAGTTGCAGTCTATGGATTCTGAAATTTACGTTCAACTTTAGCTGTTTTTCAAAGAAGTCCCATAGTTTGGCGGGCTTTTTCTTTTCATCATCGGTGAGACCACTGGCGTTCAGTCTTTTTAATCCTTCATCTCCGATTCCACGACATATTTTCCTAGCTTGTTTAGCTGCCCATTTATTTCTTCATCTTCTAAATACAGTCATTTTCTGTTTATACAGTGAAATTGCCTCACCCAGACCCGGGTCTGACCAATTCATCGTCGGTAGATGCGATGCCATGACGTCTCCTGTTGCTAGCTAGCTAGTTAGCTTTGCGGCTAGCTCAGCTCCGGCGCACTCTTGCTTGAATGATGACAGAAATTATCCACGGACAATTTTATCAGTCTATCTTCATTCTTCATAGAGAGTACTTTACCGCTGCCACCATGAAGTAATACTTGGGGTAGTATTGGTCGAGGATCAGTGACCACACCGGGTTATAGGACTCAGGTTTAATCGTGGCTCAGTAGGCAGACGTAAGAACCATACATGGTAGTGGTGTAACCATAATAACAGTCCGGGTAGTACATAACACCTAGTGTAGTTCCAGTGGATATACATGGCGTTATATCACTACACCGTCCATGCAGTGTCTTTGTCCACATCTGTGTTTAAGTTTTGTCTTCGTTTGATGGCTGGGAGAGCTGGTGCTGGATCAGCGGGGAGGGCCTGGTCTGTTGCGTCCTGTGGGCCCAGTGACCACGGCCCTGCCTGGAGCTGTGCCCGAAAAGGCAACACCGAGGGCGGTCTGACAGGACGCGGGGCAGGCTAAGCTAACTGCTAGCTAGCCCATGCAGACCAGCAGTTCTGACAGTCATCCTGGCTGGCGTTCGCTCCCTTGGACAGTGATATATCTATATCTATGTATATCTATGTATCTATGTATATCTATCTGTCTATGTATCTATCTATCTATATATCTATATCTATATCTATCTATATCTATCTATATATCTATATCTATCTATCTATCTATCTATATATACACACTACTTTCGGCTGCTCCCGTTAGGGGTTGCCACAGCGGATCATCTGTTTCCATTTATATGTGTGTGTGTGTGTGTGTATATATATATATATATATATATATATATATATATATATATATATATATATATATATATATATATATATATATATATATATATATACATATATATATATATATATATATATTAGTTTGGATATATGTGTTAGTTAGTATGTGTTCTTGTAGTTCTTGTAGATTTTGGATATGTGTTTTTGTCTTTGTGTTGCACTGCTGAGGGCTGGGGGGAAATGCTATTTCGTTTCATGTACTTCCTTCCGTACATGAAATGAAACAACAAATAAAGTATTCCTGATTCCTGAGAGAAGTATATAACATTAAAACCGAATAACAAAAATATATGGATTTATAAGATATATAAAAAGAAAATGTGAGGAGGGGGATGCCAAGCAGCGTCCATGTGGCGACCACCATCACCATGGAGACCTGGGAGGAGGACAGACTGCACGTGCACACGAGGGAGAATCGCATCACCCCATTCACATTCAGAAGAGGAGAAAGGAGACGACATCATTCAGAGAGAGAAAAGACATGTGAGAGAAGAGAACAGTTTCCAGTTGTCAATAATCTATACTCTATAACATATACTCTATAATCTATACTCTATAATCTATACTTTATAACCTATACTCTATATTCTATAATCTATACTTTATAACCTATAGTCTATATTCTATAATATATACTTTATAACCTATACTCTATAACATATAATCTATACTTTATAACCTATACTCTATAACCCATACTCTATAACATATAATCTATACTTTATAACCTATACTCTATAATCTATACTCCATAATCTATAACCTATACTATATAATATATACTCTATAATCTATATGCTATAATCTATAACCTATACTCTATAATCTATACTGTATAATCTATCATATATACTCTATAATCTATACTCTATATTCTATACTCTATAATATATATGCTATAATCTATACTCTATAATCTATACTCTGTAACCTCGTCGGCAGAACAGTGGTTGGTAAATTCATTAAGACAGAAAGCGACCCACCATGCAGTCCAGGTTGTGAAGCACTCAAGACAAAAAGATGAGTTGTAAATTTGGATTTAAAGACTCAACAGACTCTGATTGTGTGACGGCAGCGGGCAGGTTATTCCAGCAGAACGGAGCCCGACAGGAAGAGGCCCTGCTGCCACCAGCTAAAGGGATCCATATATCCATCCATCCATCCATTATCCGAACCGCTTATCCTGCTCTCAGGGATGCTGGAGCCTATCCCAGCAGTCACTGGGCGGCAGGCGGGAGACACCCTGGACAGGCCGCCAGGCCATCACACACACACACACACACATCTAGGGACAATTTAGTAGTGAGTCACCTGACTTACATGTCTTTGGACTGTGGGAGGAAACCCATGCAGACACGGGGAGAACATACAACCTCCACACAGAGGACGACCCGGGACCACCCCCAAGGTTGGACCACCCCGGGGCTCGAACCCAGGACCTTCTTGCTGTGAGGCGACCGCGCTAACCACTGCGCCACCGTGCCGCCCCACAAAAAACAAAAAACAAACATAAAATGATAATAGAATAAAATAAAAAGGGGTTTTTCTAAAGTCAGTGTACAACGTCCTAATACCAGCCTACTCCCTCAGAGCTGGTTCCTGCTGAAGCAGCTTACCAACTTTAACGCCATGGCTCAAGAAGTACATACAAGGTCTACACAGAAGTACATACAAGGTCTGCACAGAAGTACATACAAGGTCTACACAGAAGTACATACAAGGTCTGCACAGAAGTACATACAAGGTCTACACAGAAGTACATACAAGGTCTGCACAGAAGTACATACAAGGTCTACACAGAAGTACATACAAGGTCTACACAGAAGTACATACAAGGTCTACACAGAAGTACATACAAGGTCTACACAGAAGTACATACAAGGTCTGCACAGAAGTACATACAAGGTCTGCACAGAAGCACTTACAAGGTCTACACAGAAGTACATACAAGGTCTACACAGAAGTACATACAAGGTCTACACAGAAGTACATACAAGGTCTGCACAGAAGTACATACAAGGTCTACACAGAAGTACATACAAGGTCTGCACAGAAGTACATACAAGGTCTACACAGAAGTACATACAAGGTCTGCACAGAAGTACATACAAGGTCTACACAGAAGTACATACAAGGTCTACACAGAAGTACATACAAGGTCTACACAGAAGTACATACAAGGTCTGCACAGAAGTACATACAAGGTCTGCACAGAAGCACTTACAAGGTCTACACAGAAGTACATACAAGGTCTACACAGAAGTACATACAAGGTCTACACAGAAGTACATACAAGGTCTGCACAGAAGTACATACAAGGTCTACACAGAAGTACATACAAGGTCTACACAGAAGTACATACAAGGTCTACACAGAAGTACATACAAGGTCTGCACAGAAGTACATACAAGGTCTGCACAGAAGCACTTACAAGGTCTACACAGAAGTACATACAAGGTCTACACAGAAGTACATACAAGGTCTACACAGAAGTACATACAAGGTCTGCACAGAAGTACATACAAGGTCTACACAGAAGTACATACAAGGTCTGCACAGAAGTACATACAAGGTTTACACAGAAGTACATACAAGGTCTACACAGAAGTACATACAAGGTCTACACAGAAGTACATACGAGGTTTACACAGAAGTACATACGAGGTCTACACAGAAGTACATACGAGGTCTACACAGAAGTACATACAAGGTCTACACAGAAGTACATACAAGGTCTACACAGAAGTACATACGAGGTCTACACAGAAGTACATACGAGGTCTACACAGAAGTACATACAAGGTCTACACAGAAGTACATACAAGGTCTACACAGAAGTACATACGAGGTCTACACAGAAGTACATACAAGGTCTACACAGAAGTACATACAAGGTCTACACAGAAGTACATACAAGGTTTACACAGAAGTACATACAAGGTCTACACAGAAGTACATACAAGGTCTACACAGAAGCACATACGAGGTTTACACAGAAGTACATACGAGGTCTACACATAAGTACATACAAGGTTTACACAGAAGTACATACAAGGTCTACACAGAAGTACATACAAGGTTTACACAGAAGTACATACAAGGTTTACACAGAAGTACATACAAGGTCTGCACAGAAGTACATACAAGGTCTACACAGAAGTACATACAAGGTCTACACAGAAGTACATACAAGGTCTGCACAGAAGTACATACAAGGTTTACACAGAAGTACATACGAGGTCTACACAGAAGTACATACGAGGTCTACACAGAAGTACATAGAAGGAATACACAGCCTTTTAGCATAAAATTCCTCAAATAAGGCTTAAATAGACATACTACCACATACACATATACTGAGATTATGGTACCACGGTACTCATCATGGGTAGATAGAATTACACACACACACACACACACATCCGTAGGCCGTGCCAGCTAACCTAGCATACATGGGAAACAGTAGCACACTGGCTGAAGGGACATCCACAAACACCCAGCTGACAGCCTCTCTCTACCAATGTCTGTCTGTCTGCCTGTCTTTCAGTCTGTCTGCCTGTCTTTCAGTCTGTCTGTCTGCCTGTCTTTCAGTCTGTCTGTCTGCCTGTCTTTCAGTCTGTCTGTCTGCCTGTCTTTCAGTCTGTCTGCCTGCCTGTCTTTCAGTCTGTCTGTCTGCCTGTCTTTCAGTCTGTCTGTCTGCCTGTCTTTCAGTCTGTCTGCCTGTCTTTTAGTCTGTCTGTCTGCCTGTCTTTCAGTCTGTCTGTCTGCCTGTCTTTCAGTCTGTCTGTCTGTCTGTCTGCCTGCCTGTCTGCCTGTCTTTCAGTTTGTCTGTCTGTCTGTCTGCCTGTCTTTCAGTCTGTCTGTCTGCCTGTCTTTCAGTCTGTCTGTCTGTCTGTCTGTCTGCCTGCCTGCCTGCCTGTCTTTCAGTTTGTCTGTCTGTCTGTCTGCCTGCCTGTCTTTCAGTCTGTCTGTCTGTCTCTCTCTCTGTGGTCTTTTTTTACCTGTCTGTCTGTCTCTCTGTGGTCTTTCTTTACCTCTCTCTCTTTTTACCTCTCAACCCAGACAGTGTCAGGGGAGACCAGGAAGCTGTGGGGAAGTCTTGAGGTGAAACACACATGACACGTTCGTTGAACTTTGACCCTGGTTATACTTGTCACTGGGATGAGTGTGATCAGGAAGACCCTTGTGTGCTAACGGTCCAGTTGTTAATGCTTACCAGTAAGCCAAGTCGCTAAACGTCACCTTATAGGGAGCGATGAAGTCCTCTCATCAACCTCAGACCCGGACGCATGAGATCCCAACTTCTGAGTGAGTGAAGGAGTTGGTGCTCCCTTTCACCACTCAGCCAGTTTTGGCCGCCTCTGAGATTTTGAAAATTTATTTCAACCTCACCCAGACAGCATCCGGATGCGGGCCACTTCAGGCAGTGATCTGGCACTGATGGCCTTCTTCCGGCCCTGACCAAACGGATGTTAGCTTGAAGTGGCCCACATGTATAATAGCAAATATGGCCCAAATATGTCAAATCACATGTGGGCCTTTTGTGGCAAAGCTGCGGTGCTCTGGGCAACATGTGATCTGGATGTGACCCTGCAGCGCCCCGTGTGGTAAATGGTGAATATGGCCCAGGTATCACAAAACAAATATGGCCA
Organism: Lampris incognitus; assembly: GCF_029633865.1. Lineage (NCBI taxonomy): Eukaryota > Metazoa > Chordata > Actinopteri > Lampriformes > Lampridae > Lampris > Lampris incognitus. The sequence continues at coordinate 3,330,121 of NC_079223.1, forward strand.
CCTTTGGCAAATATGTGGCACATGCGGCACTGCTACGGCTTGGTTCTGGCCCAGATCTGGCAAACAGGAGCGGACCGCCCGAGTATATGGGCCGGATGAAGTGTCAGTGTGGGACGGGTCCGAGCCACCGCTTTTTTTTCTCCCCAAGTGTACCTGCCCGATTCCTCCACTCTTCCGAGCCGTCCCGGTCTCTGCTCCACCCCCTCTGCTGATCCTGGGAGGGCTGCAGACTACCACATGCCTCCTCCCATACATGTGGAGTCACCAGCCGCTTCTTTTCACCTGACAGTGAAGAGTTTCACCAGGGGGACGTAGTGCATGGGAGGATCACACTCTTCCCCTCCCAGTTCTCCCTCCCCCCTGAACAGGCGCCCTGAGCGACCAGAGGAGGCGCTAGTGCAGCGACCAGGACACATACCCACATCCGGCTTCCCACCCACAGACACCACCAACTGTGTCTGTGGAAACACCCGACCAAGCCGGAGGTAACATTGGGATTCGAACCCAAGATCCCTGTGTTGGTAGGCAACAGAATAGACCGCTACGCCACCCGGATGCCCGTGGCCAATCCTTTTTGTGTACCGTCCTCATAATCAACGTATTTGCTCCGCAGTCGTGTTTCTGCCAACAGCTACTCTTTCGTACCGATTTCTTTTGCGTTTGAAGGTTTTCCCTCGACCTTTCCTTTTCAGCTGTTGTGGAACATTCTTGGAACATTCCAGCATGAAGACCAAGACCCTCTGCCGTCTGCTACATGGAGACTTGCTAAAGTGCAAAAACTTGATCAAAGCCTCCTGTGGTATGTACCCAATCCAGCCTCAGCAGGGTAAACGAGTGTTGCAGTGCTGGAATAAGGACTCGGTCTCGAGGTCAGCCCTGAGTCTGCGTTCTTCAGGTCTCGCTGTGGACTTGACTGTTTAATGACTTGGGCTGGAGTCTGTCTCAAGCACACGGCAGTTACAGCCATGTTGGATAATGGGACTCGTTTAATCAGACTATTCTGGTGTCCATCTTAACAGAAGCTTTGGTCCCACTGGTCTTGAGTTGGACTCTTAAAGTCCAGGACTTGACTCAGACTCTCAACCCTAAAGACTCGGTCTGGACTTGGGTGGTCTTAACTGCAAGGCTAAGATAAAGAGGAAATAACACACTTGTCATTGTAATGTTTTCCTGTCATAGTCAATGACGAGATGTTGTTCTGAGCAGGTAGGTGAGAGCGTACCGCTGCATGTGGAACATAACTCCACATACTTACAACTACACACCTTGCAACTACACACATAACACAGCTTGTCTTACATACAAACAAAAAGAATCCAACTTTCACACTTCCACATTTCATTGCAACCGCATATATGGACCGACAACCTGCTGTCTTTACATGTTTCAGTCCTGACTGGTGCCTTTCAATGACACAAACACACACTGACACAGAAACAGCGAACACAAACACACCAAAACCTCCTCTTTCGGCCTCACAAACAACAACCTCGGACAAGGACGGTGACCTCTGGTGCCAGAAGGGAATGAAATGCTGACCTTCCAGTAGCCAAACCAGTAGTGGCACCTAAACACCTTGGGGACAAGAGGACAGCCGTTACACAGCGCACACGCACGCACACACAGATGTGGTCAGTGTGAGCAAAGCGGAGCTTGCAGGCGGTCACAGCCCATCATTAGCATCATTAGCATCACTAGCATAATTAGCATCACTAGCATCATTAGCATCACTAGCATCACTGGCATAATTAGCATCACTAGCATAATTAGCTTCACTAGCATCACTAGCATCATTAGCATCACTAGCATCATTAGCTTCACTAGCAGTGAGCTGTTGGAGCACGGTTGGTGTTAACAGACCACCCAACACAACTCACACGCAGTGTAACACAGTGCACATGTTTGCATGTGTGTGTTGTATGTTTGTGGGTATGATGTGCATGTGGGACAGTGTGTCTGCTTCAGATTAATCCCCTCATACACATCTGTGTGTACGTGTATAGACAACAGTAAAACATCTTCTCAGCCCTGGATTTCTTGTATTGAACATGGAAAAATAACAATAATTTGATCATCTCTGGGTACACACACACACACACACACACACACACACGTGCGTGTGTATATAGTATATGTATATGTATATATATATATATATGTGTGTGTGTGTGTGTGTATACAAACATATATTTAAATATATATATATATATATATACATATTTGCGTTTCATTTAACTTGAAACACTCAACAGTAGGGAAACAAATAAGGAATAAAATAATCTATATATAATGTGTGTGTGTGTGTGTGTGTGTGTGTGCTTTTCTGCTTGTTTGAGTAGGATCTAGGTTGCTTCAGCCCCCATACCCAGACCCCCATCTCAGGAGTGTCAGTGTGACTGAGTGTCGGTAACCAGCGATTACTACTCCCTCTCTCTTTCTCCCTCTCTTTCACCTCCTCTCTCCATTTCTCTCTCTCTCACTCTTTCTCCCTCTCACCCTCTTTCACCCTCTCTCTCTTTTTCTTTCTCTTCACTCTTTCTCCCTCTCTTTCACTCTCTTTCTCCCTCTCTTTCACTTTCTTTCTCCCTCTCCTTTTCTCCCTCTTTCTCCCTCCCTTTCACTTTCTTTCTCCCTCTCCCTTTCCCCTTCTCTCTCCGTTTCTTTCTCTTTCACTCTCTTTCTCCCTCTCTTTCACTCTTTCTCCCTCTCCCTTTCACCCTGTCTCCGTTTCTTTCTCCCTCTCTTTCACTCTCTTTCTCCCTCTCTTTCACTCTTTCTCCCTCTCCCTTTCACCCTCTCTCCGTTTCTCTCTCTCACTCTTTCTCCCTGTACTCAGTCGCTGTGAAGGTTCTCAACAGAACATCACTAGCCGGCGTGCAGGAGTCGAGGTGGTTAAGGGTCTTGCACCAGGCTCATCCCCCAGGGGCAGTTGGAGGTCCCTGTACAAACCCGCCATAGAGAAATGCACTGCGGATATACAGTGGAGGGTGGTGCATGGATCTACAGCGGAGGGTGGTACATGGCTCTACAGTGGGGGGGGGTGCATAGATCTACAGTGGAGGCTGGTGCATGGATCTACAGTGGAGGCTGGTGCATGGATCTACAGTGGAGGGTGGTACATGGCTCTACAGTGGAGGGTGGTGCATGGATCTACAGTGGAGGGTGGTGCATGGATCTACAGTGGAGGGTGGTACATGGATCTACAGTGGAGGGTGGTGCATGGCTCTACAGTGGAGGGTGGTGCATGGATCTACAGTGGAGGGTGGTGCATGGCTCTACAGTGGAGGGTGGCACATGGCTCTACAGTGGAAGGTGGTGTGTGGATCTACAGTGGAGAGTGGTGCATGGCTCAACAGTGGAGGGTGGTGCGTGGATCTACAGTGGAGGGAGGTACATGGCTCTACAGTGGAGGGTGGTGCGTGGATCTACAGTGGAGGGTGGTGCGTGGATCTACAGTGGAGGGTGGTACATGGCTCTACAGTGGAGGGTGGTACATGGATCTACAGTGGAGGGTGGTGCATGGCTCTACAGTGGAGGGTGGTGCATGGCTCTACAGTGGAGGGTGGTGCGTGGATCTACAGTGGAGGGTGGTGCATGGGGCTGTGGCTACGAACAGACATGTGATCCTAGCCAGGGCAGGGAGTCACGGCTCCTTCTGTAATGGTGAGGAGACCCTACAGCACTTGTGGGTCAGAGGTCCCAGGTGGGGCCCTCTTCTCTCGGTCCTGCAGCGGTGCCTCGGAGGTCCCAGGTGGGGCCCTCTTCTCTCTGTCCTGCAGTGGTGCCTCTGAGGTCCCAGGTGGGGCCCTCTTCTCTCTGTCCTGCAGCGGTGCCTCAGAGGTCCCAGGTGGGGCCCTCTTCTCTCTGTCCTGCAGTGGTGCCTCTGAGGTCCCAGGTGGGGCCCTCTTCTCTCTGTCCTGCAGCGGTGCCTCAGAGGTCCCAGGTGGGGCCCTCTTCTCTCTGTCCTGCAGTGGTGCCTCTGAGGTCCCAGGTGGGGCCCTCTTCTCTCTGTCCTGCAGCGGTGCCTCTGAGGTCCCAGGTGGGGCCCTCTTCTCTCTGTCCTGCAGCGGTGCCTCAGAGGTCCCAGGTGGGGCCCTCTTCTCTCTGTCCTGCAGCGGTGCCTCTGAGGTCCCAGGTGGGGCCCTCTTCTCTCGGTCCTGCAGCGGTGCCTCAGAGGTCCCAGGTGGGGCCCTCTTCTCTCTGTCCTGCAGCGGTGCCTCAGAGGTCCCAGGTGGGGCCCTCTTCTCTCAGTCCTGCAGCGGTGCCTCGGAGGTCCCAGGTTGGACCCTCTTCTCTCGGTCCTGCAGCACTTGTGGGTCAGAGGTCCCAGGTGGGACCCTCTTCTCTCTGTCCTGCAGCACTTGTGGGTCAGAGGTCCCAGGTGGGGCCCTCTTCTCTCTGTCCTGCAGCGGTGCCTTAGAGGTCCCAGGTGGGGCCCTCTTCTCTCTGTCCTGCAGCGGTGCCTCAGAGGTCCCAGGTGGGACCCTCTTCTCTCTGTCCTGCAGCGGTGCCTCAGAGGTCCCAGGTGGGACCCTCTTCTCTCTGTCCTGCAGCGGTGCCTCGGAGGTCCCAGGTTGGACCCTCTTCTCTCTGTCCTGCAGCACTTGTGGGTCAGAGGTCCCAGGTGGGGCCCTCTTCTCTCGGTCCTGCAGCGGTGCCTCAGAGGTCCCAGGTGGGGCCCTCTTCTCTCTGTCCTGCAGCGGTGCCTCTGAGGTCCCAGGTGGGGCCCTCTTCTCTCTGTCCTGCAGCGGTGCCTCAGAGGTCCCAGGTGGGGCCCTCTTCTCTCAGTCCTGCAGCGGTGCCTCGGAGGTCCCAGGTTGGACCCTCTTCTCTCGGTCCTGCAGCACTTGTGGGTCAGAGGTCCCAGGTGGGGCCCTCTTCTCTCTGTCCTGCAGCACTTGTGGGTCAGAGGTCCCAGGTGGGGCCCTCTTCTCTCTGTCCTGCAGCGGTGCCTCAGAGGTCCCAGGTGGGGCCCTCTTCTCTCTGTCCTGCAGCGGTGCCCCAGAGGTCCCAGGTGGGGCCCTCTTCTCTCTGTCCTGCAGCGGTGCCTCAGAGGTCCCAGGTGGGACCCTCTTCTCTCTGTCCTGCAGCGGTGCCTCAGAGGTCCCAGGTGGGGCCCTCTTCTCTCTGTCCTGCAGCGGTGCCTCAGAGGTCCCAGGTTGGACCCTCTTCTCTCTGTCCTGCAGCGGTGCCTCAGAGGTCCCAGGTGGGGCCCTCTTCTCTCTGTCCTGCAGCGGTGCCTCAGAGGTCCCAGGTGGGACCCTCTTCTCTCGGTCCTGCAGCGGTGCCTCAGAGGTCCCAGGTGGGGCCCTCTTCTCTCTGTCCTGCAGCGGTGCCTCAGAGGTCCCAGGTGGGACCCTCTTCTCTCTGTCCTGCAGCGGTGGGTCAGAAGTCCCAGGTGGGGCCCTCTTCTCTCAGTCCTGCAGCGGTGCCTCAGAGGTCCCAGGTGGGACCCTCTTCTCTCAGTCCTGCAGCGGTGCCTCAGAGGTCCCAGGTGGGACCCTCTTCTCTCTGTCCTGCAGCGGTGGGTCAGAAGTCCCAGGTGGGGCCCTCTTCTCTCAGTCCTGCAGCGGTGCCTCAGAGGTCCCAGGTGGGGCCCTCTTCTCTCAGTCCTGCAGCGGTGCCTCAGAGGTCCCAGGTGGGACCCTCTTCTCTCAGTCCTGCAGCGGTGCCTCAGAGGTCCCAGGTGGGGCCCTCTTCTCTCTGTCCTGCAGCGGTGCCTCAGAGGTCCCAGGTGGGACCCTCTTCTCTCAGTCCTGCAGCGGTGCCTCAGAGGTCCCAGGTGGGGCCCTCTTCTCTCTGTCCTGCAGCGGTGCCTCAGAGGTCCCAGGTGGGACCCTCTTCTCTCTGTCCTGCAGCGGTGGGTCAGAAGTCCCAGGTGGGGCCCTCTTCTCTCAGTCCTGCAGCGGTGCCTCAGAGGTCCCAGGTGGGACCCTCTTCTCTCAGTCCTGCAGCGGTGGGTCAGAAGTCCCAGGTGGGACCCTCTTCTCTCTGTCCTGCAGCGGTGCCTCAGAGGTCCCAGGTGGGGCCCTCTTCTCTCTGTCCTGCAGCGGTGCCTCAGAGGTCCCAGGTGGGGCCCTCTTCTCTCAGTCCTGCAGCGGTGCCTCAGAGGTCCCAGGTGGGACCCTCTTCTCTCAGTCCTGCAGCGGTGGGTCAGAAGTCCCAGGTGGGGCCCTCTTCTCTCAGTCCTGCAGCGGTGCCTCAGAGGTCCCAGGTGGGACCCTCTTCTCTCTGTCCTGCAGCGGTGCCTCAGAGGTCCCAGGTGGGGCCCTCTTCTCTCTGTCCTGCAGCGGTGCCTCAGAGGTCCCAGGTTGGACCCTCTTCTCTCTGTCCTGCAGCGGTGCCTCAGAGGTCCCAGGTGGGGCCCTCTTCTCTCGGTCCTGCAGCGGTGCCTCAGAGGTCCCAGGTGGGGCCCTCTTCTCTCGGTCCTGCAGCGGTGCCTCGGAGGTCTAGGAGAGGTTCTGGCAGGCAGCCGGTTTGCCTTTGGTCCGAGGTCCACGGCAGCACAGTGCAGACGGGTCACCTGGGTTAATGTTCTGATAGGTCGGGTGAAAACGAGCATGTGGCTGAGCAGACGGAACAGAATGAAAGGCA
>NC_079223.1:3341714-3369214 GCF_029633865.1 Lampris incognitus
AGACTGATGCAGTGCAGCCTAGTTAAGCTCCGTAGCTGCTGCAGGAACCGGGATGGAGGAGTGGAACCAGGGGGTGGAGGAGTGGAACCAGGGGACGGAAGAGTGGAACCAGAGAGTGGAGGAGTGGAACCAGGGGGTGGAGGAGTGGGACCAGGGGGTTGATGAGTGGAACCAGGGAGTGGATGAGTGGAACCAGGGGGTGGAGGAGTGGAACCGGGGGGTGGAGGAGTGGGACCGGGGGATGGAGGAGTGGAACCACGACATGGAGCCACGCTTTCAGCACGAAGGGACACAAAAGACAGAGAGGAAGTTAAGATGGAGAGAAAGACAGGGGGGACAGAGGCAATACAGGAGAATGAAGGGGGGAAGGAAGAAGAAAGAAAGAAAGAAAGAAAGAAAGACAGAAAGAAAGAAAGAAAGAAAGAAAGAAAGAAAGAAAGAAAGAAAGAAAGAAAGAAAGAAAGAAAGGTCATATTAAAAGGAATGCGGGAAAGGAGTGAATGTGGCGGAAAGGGGCGTGATGACGTCAGAAAGAGGGGGAGGATGAAACGCAGATGCAGGGAGGAGGGGGAGGGGCGCCGGGGGTAAAGGGAAGTGTAGTTCCGCAGCTGCTGGTGGAGGGTTGGGTGGAGTGAGTGATGAGGACCCACGTGACGTTGCTGTTCCCTGAGATTTAACCAAAACGCTGCGGGGGCTGGTCACGTGACTGACGTGTTCCCACCCGACGCGGAGCCAATGGTCGCCTCGCTTCACGTGCGCCAGTTGGATTGTGGGATCGTTTGTCTTTATTGGCGTTACTCGCGCGAGTTTGGCCGCAGGATCGAGTGCGTGAACCCACGACGGTCAGCTTCTCCTCCATGTTCCGATTCACCAGGAGGTCGGTGACGTCAGGAGGAAGTCAACGCTGATAGGCTTTCGCGACTCGGCGTCATGCGAATTTCTCGCTCAAGTTCAATATTTCACACTCACGCGACTGACGCGCGAATGACGCGAACGCGACGCGACTGACGCGAAATTCGCGTCATTCGCGCCGCGTTCGCGTCGCGTCGCGTCAGTCGCGTCGCGTCTTTGGCATCGTTGCATGGGCTTTACAGGTGGTCTCCTGGCGCGGGAAGGAGGCTCCCTGTGTGGTGTGAACACCACATGAGGGACGCTGGAGTGTATATGGGCATCGAACCAGCGTCCCTCCCTCCTGCCGTCGGCTGACCTTCTTCACCAGGCCTGAGCGGTCCCTCCAGCCGCCACTTGTAAAACAGGGATCTTTCTCTTCATCCGCTGCTGCCATGACAACAGAAGCGACGGCTTGTCCATTACCCCGTCCCCGGGCAAACACACGTCACCAGGGCTTTGGTGTTTAGGGGGCGGGAACAAACTCCAAACACACGTCTGCTGAGATGGCAGCTGTCTGTCTGTCTGTCTGTCTGTCTGTCTGTCTGACTGTCTGTCTGTCTGTCTGTCTGCACCATGGCGCCACACACACAACAGCCACTGCCCCACAAGAGCTCACTCACACCCACCCACCCGCTCTTCTCTCCATCCTCCACCTCCTTCACCATCACCACCTCCACCACCACACCTCCACCATCACCATCACCACCTACTTCACCACCACCTCCACCACACCACCACATCACCATCACCACCTCCACCTCCTTCACCACCACACCATCACCACCTCCACCTACTTCACCACCACTTCCACCATCACACGATCACCACCTACTTCACCACAACCTCCACCACACCATCACATCACATCACCATCACCATCACCACCTCCACCACACCATCACATCACCATCACCATCACCACCTCCACCTCCTCGACCACCACCACACCATCACCACCTCCACCTCGGTCTGTTCCCCCCTCATCTCCTCCTTTCTCCCTCGCCTTTGCAATTCTCTACTCCCTCTATTTTCTCCCTCTCCTTTCCTTAATCTCCTCTTCCCCTCTCTGCTTCCCTCTTGTTTTGTCCTCTCCCCTCCCCTCCCCTCCCCTCCCCTCCCCTCTTCTCTTCTCTTCTCTTCTCTTCTCTTCTCTTCTCTTCTCTTCTCTTCTCTTCTCTTCTCTTCTCTTCTCTTCTCTTCTCTTCTCTTCTCTTCTCTTCTCTTCTCTTCTCTTCTCTTCTCCTCTCCTCTCCTCTCCTCTCCTCTCCTCTCCTCTCCTCTCTTCTCTTCTCTTCTCTTCTCTTCTCTTCTCTTCTCTTCTCTTCTCTTCTCTTCTCTCCTCTCATCCAAAGCGTTCTTCATTACCTGCTGTACAAACAACGCTGACATTTACACAAGCGCTAATCTTGGCAGACATGTCTCCATGATGTTTCCGGTCAATCTGAACACACACACACACACACACACACACACACACACACACACACACACACCCATCCACATACACACACACACATACACACACGCACGCACACACACACAGACACACACACAGACAGACAGACAGTATGTGCGGTGATACCTTGAGGTAATGGTACAGTGTGAGAAACAGGAAGTGTACAGTACAAGGATTGCTGCATACTCTTATTGGCACAACACTCAGTCTGGCGTCTCTCTCTCTTCTCTCAGTCTCTCTCTTCTCTCCTGTCTCTCTCTCCTCTCCTCTCTTTCTCTTCTCTCAGTCTCTGTCTCCTCTTCTCTCAGTCTCCTCTCTGTCTCTCTCTCCTCTCCTCTCTTCTCTGTCTCTCTCTTCTCTCAGTCTCTGTCTCCTCTCACTTCTCTCCTCTCTGTCTCTCTCTCCTCTCCTCCCTTTCTCTTCTCTGTCTCTCTCTTCTCTCAGTCTCTGTCTCCTCTTCTCTCCTCTCTCAGTCTCTCTGTTCTCTCTGTCTCTCTCCCTCTCTCTTCTCTCCTCTCAGTCTCTCTCTCTCCTCTCTTTCTCTTCTCTGTCTCTCTCTTCTCTCAGTCTCTGTCTCTCTCTCCTCTCCTCTCTTTCTCTTCTCTGTCTCTCTCTTCTCTCAGTCTCTGTCTCTCTCTTCTCTCAGTCTGTCTCCTCTCTCTTCTCTCCTCTCTGTCTCTCTCTCCTCTCCTCCCTTTCTCTTCTCTGTCTCTCTCTTCTCTCAGTCTCTGTCTCCTCTTCTCTCCTCTCTCAGTCTCTCTGTTCTCTCTGTCTCTTTCTCTTCTCTCTGTCTCTCTCCCTCTCTCTTCTCTCCTCTCAGTCTCTCTCTCTTCTCTCTCCTCTCCTCTCTTTCTCTTCTCTGTCTCTCTCTCCTCTCAGTCTCTGTCTCCTCTTCTCTCCTCTCTCAGTCTCTCTGTTCTCTCTTTCTCTTCTCTCTGTCTCTCTCCCTCTCTCTTCTCTCCTCTCAGTCTCTCTCTTCTCTCTCCTCTCTTCTCTGTCTCTCTCTTCTCTCAGTCTCTGTCTCCTCTTCTCTCCTCTCTGTCTCTCTCTGTTCTCTCTGTCTCTTTCTCTCCTCTCAGTCTCTCTCCCTCTCTCTTCTCTCTCCTCTCTTTCTCTTCTCTCAGTCTCTGTCTCCTCTTCTCTCCTCTCTCAGTCTCTCTCTGTTCTCTCAGTCTCTCTCCCTCTCTCTCTCCTCTCCTCTCTCTTTTTGATGTTATTGGGCCTCAGGCCCACCCTTTCTTCTCTGCCACTCTCGTTTTCCTTCTGTCTTTCTCTTTCCCTGTGTGAGCCATTGACCCTTGTATGTGTGTGTGTGTGTGTGTGTGTGTGTGTGTGTGTGTGTGTGTGTGTGTGTGCACTTCTGTTACCTTAAGCCATAAAGTCAGCGCTAGTGCAGCGACCAGGACACATACCCACATCTGGCTTCCCACCCGCAGACAAGGCCAATTATGTCTGTAGAGACGTCCGACCAAGCCGGAGGCAACACGCGGATTCGAACCGGCGATCCCCATGTTGGTAGGCAACGGAATAGACCGCCACACTATCCAGACACCCACAATCTAGCTCTTTGATTTTTCTTATCCAACGCTCCTTTCATATCAGGACTCAGGGACCACATTGCTCCAACGGCTGTAGACCACCGTTCATGTAGAACAGCATGTAGAACATCATGTAGAACATGACAACGGCTGTAGACCACCGTTCATGTAGAACAGCATGTAGAACATCATGTAGAACATGACAACGGCTGTAGACCACCGTTCATGTAGAACAGCATGTGGAACATCATGTAGAACATGACAACGGCTGTAGACCACCGTTCATGTAGAACAGCACGTAGAACATCATGTAGAACATGACAACGGCTGTACACCACCGTTCATGTAGAACAGCATGTGGAACATCATGTAGAACATGACAACAGCTGTGGACCACCGTTCATGTAGAACAGCACGTAGAACATCATGTAGAACATGACAACGGCTGTAGACCACCATTCATGTAGAACAGCACGTAGAACATCATGTAGAACATGACAACAGCTGTGGACCACCATTCATGTAGAACAGCATGTGGAACATCATGTAGAACATGACAACAGCTGTGGACCACCGTTCATGTAGAACAGCATGTGGAACATCATGTAGAACATGACAACGGCTGTAGACCACCATTCATGTAGAACAGCACGTAGAACATCATGTAGAACATGACAACAGCTGTGGACCACCATTCATGTAGAACAGCACGGTAGAACATCATGTAGAACATGACAACGGCTGTAGACCACCGTTCATGTAGAACAGCATGTGGAACATCATGTAGAACATGACAACGGCTGTAGACCACCGTTCATGTAGAACAGCACGTAGAACATCATGTAGAACATGACAACGGCTGTGGACCACCGTTCATGTAGAACAGCATGTAGAACATCATGTAGAACAACATATAGAACATGACAACGGCTGTAGACCACCGTTCATGTAGAACAGCATGTGGAACATCATGTAGAACATGACAACGGCTGTGGACCACCGTTCATGTAGAACAGCACGTAGAACATCATGTAGAACATGACAACAGCTGTAGACCACCGTTCATGTAGAACAGCATGTAGAACATCATGTAGAACATGACAACAGCTGTGGACCACCGTTCATGTAGAACAGCACGTAGAACATCATGTAGAACATGACAACGGCTGTAGACCACCATTCATGTAGAACAGCACGTAGAACATCATGTAGAACATGACAACAGCTGTGGACCACCATTCATGTAGAACAGCATGTGGAACATCATGTAGAACATGACAACAGCTGTGGACCACCGTTCATGTAGAACAGCATGTGGAACATCATGTAGAACATGACAACGGCTGTAGACCACCATTCATGTAGAACAGCACGTAGAACATCATGTAGAACATGACAACAGCTGTGGACCACCATTCATGTAGAACAGCACGGTAGAACATCATGTAGAACATGACAACGGCTGTAGACCACCGTTCATGTAGAACAGCATGTGGAACATCATGTAGAACATGACAACGGCTGTAGACCACCGTTCATGTAGAACAGCACGTAGAACATCATGTAGAACATGACAACGGCTGTGGACCACCGTTCATGTAGAACAGCATGTAGAACATCATGTAGAACAACATATAGAACATGACAACGGCTGTAGACCACCGTTCATGTAGAACAGCATGTGGAACATCATGTAGAACATGACAACGGCTGTGGACCACCGTTCATGTAGAACAGCACGTAGAACATCATGTAGAACATGACAACGGCTGTGGACCACCGTTCATGTAGAACAGCATGTAGAACATCATGTAGAACAACATATAGAACATGACAACGGCTGTGGATCACTGTTCATGTAGAACATCATGTAGAACATCATGTAGAACATGACAACGGCTGTAGACCACCGTTCATGTAGAACAGCATGTGGAACATGACAACGGCTGTGGATCCCCATTCATGTAGAACAGCATGTAGAACATGACAACAGCTGTAGACCACCATTCATGTAGAACATCATGTAGAACATGACAACGGCTGTAGACCACCGTTCATGTAGAATAGCATGTAGAACATCATGTAGAACATGACAACGGCTGTAGACCACCGTTCATGTAGAATAGCATGTAGAACATCATGTAGAACATGACAACGGCTGTAGACCACCGTTCATGTAGAATAGCATGTAGAACATCATGTAGAACATGACAACGGCTGTGGACCACCGTTCATGTAGAATAGCATGTAGAACATCATGTAGAACATGAAAACGGCTGTAGACCACCGTTCATGTAGAACAGCATGTGGAACATGACAACGGCTGTGGATCCCCATTCATGTAGAACAGCATGTAGAACTTGACAACAGCTGTAGACCACCATTCATGTAGAACATCATGTAGAACATGACAATGGCTGTGGACCACCGTTCATGTGGAACATCACGTAGAACATGACAACGGCTGTGGATCACTGTTCATGTAGAACATCATGTAGCACATCATGTAGAACATGACAACGGCTGTGGATCACTGTTCATGTAGAACAGCATGTGGAACAACATATAGAACATGACAACGGCTGTGGACCACCGTTCATGTAGAACATCATGTAGAACAACATATAGAACATGACAACGGCTGTGGATCACTGTTCATGTAGAACATCATGTCGAACAACATATAGAACATGACAACGGCTGTGGATCACTGTTCATGTAGAACATCATGTAGAACAACATATAGAACATGACAACGGCTGTGGACCACCGTTCATGTAGAACAGCATGTGGAACAACATATAGAACATGACAATGGCTGTGGACCACCGTTCATGTAGAACAGCATGTGGAACAACATATAGAACATGACAACGGCTGTCGACCACCGTTCATGTAGAACAGCATGTGGAACATCATGTAGAACATGACAACGGCTGTGGACCACCGGTTCATGTAAAACAGCATGTAGAACAACATATAGAACATGACAACGGCTGTGGACCACTGTTCATGTAGAACATCATGTAGAACAACATATAGAACATGACAACGGCTGTGGATCACTGTTCATGTAGAACATCATGTAGAACAACATATAGAACATGACAACGGCTGTGGACCACCGGTTCATGTAGAACAGCATGTGGAACATCATGTAGAACATGACAACGGCTGTGGATCACTGTTCATGTAGAACATCATGTAGCACATCATGTAGAACATGACTACGGCTGTGGATCACGGTTCATGTAGAACATCATGTAGAACAACATATAGAACATGACTACGGCTGTGGATCACTGTTCATGTAGAACATCATGTAGAACAACATATAGAACATGACTACGGCTGTGGATCACTGTTCATGTAGAACATCATGTAGCACATCATATAGAACATGACTACGGCTGTGGATCACTGTTCATGTAGAACATCATGTAGAACAACATATAGAACATGACAACGGCTGTGGATCACTGTTCATGTAGAACATCATGTAGAACATGACTACGGCTGTGGATCACTGTTCATGTAGAACAGCATGTAGAACAACATATAGAACATGACAACGGCTGTGGATCACTGTTCATGTAGAACATCATGTAGAACAACATATAGAACATGACAACGGCTGTGGACCACCATTCATGTAGAACAGCATGTAGAACAACATATAGAACATGACAACGGTTGTGGATCACTGTTCATGTAGAACATCATGTATAACAACATATAGAACATGACAACGGCTGTCGACCACCGTTCATGTAGAACATCATGTAGAACATCATGTAGAACATGACAACGGCTGTCGACCACCATTCATGTAGAACAGCATGTGGAACATCATGTAGAACATGACAACGGCTGTGGATCACTGTTCATGTAGAACAGCATGTAGAACAACATATAGAACATGACAACGGCTGTGGACCACCGGTTCATGTAGAGCAGCATGTGGAACATCATGTAGAACATGACAACGGCTGTGGATCACTGTTCAAGTAGAACATCATGTCGCACATCATGTAGAACATGACTACGGCTGTGGATCACGGTTCATGTAAAACAGCATGTGGAACAACATATAGAACATGACTACGGCTGTGGATCACTGTTCATGTAGAACATCATGTAGAACAACATATAGAACATGACAACGGCTGTGGATCACTGTTCATGTAGAACATCATGTAGAACAACATATAGAACATGCCAACGGCTGTGGATCACTGTTCATGTAGAACAGCATGTAGAACAACATATAGAACATGACAACGGCTGTGGATCACTGTTCATGTAGAACATCATGTAGAACAACATATAGAACATGACAACGGCTGTGGATCACTGTTCATGTAGAACATCATGTAGAACAACATATAGAACATGACAACGGCTGTCGACCACCGTTCATGTAGAACAGCATGTAGAACATCATGTAGAACATGACAACGGCTGTGGACCACCGTTCATGTAGAACATCATGTAGAACAACATATAGAACATGACAACGGCTGTGGATCACTGTTCAAGTAGAACATCATGTCGCACATCATGTAGAACATGACTACGGCTGTGGATCACGGTTCATGTAAAACAGCATGTGGAACAACATATAGAACATGACTACGGCTGTGGATCACTGTTCATGTAGAACATCATGTAGAACAACATATAGAACATGACTACGGCTGTGGATCACTGTTCATGTAGAACATCATGTAGAACAACATATAGAACATGACAACGGCTGTGGATCACTGTTCAAGTAGAACATCATGTCGCACATCATGCAGAACATGACTACGGCTGTGGATCACGATTCATGTAAAACAGCATGTAGAACAACATATAGAACATGACTACGGCTGTGGATCACTGTTCATGTAGAACATCATGTAGAACAACATATAGAACATGACAACGGCTGTGGATCACTGTTCATGTAGAACATCATGTAGAACAACATATAGAACATGCCAACGGCTGTGGATCACTGTTCATGTAGAACAGCATGTAGAACAACATATAGAACATGACAACGGCTGTGGATCACTGTTCATGTAGAACATCATGTAGAACAACATATAGAACATGACAACGGCTGTGGACCACCGTTCATGTAGAACAGCATGTGGAACAACATATAGAACATGACAACGGCTGTGGACCACCATTCATGTAGAACAGCATGTAGAACAACATATAGAACATGACAACGGCTGTGGACCACCGTTCATGTAAAACAGCATGTAGAACAACATATAGAACATGACAACGGCTGTCGACCACCGTTCATGTAGAACAACATATAGAGCATGACAACGGCTGTCGACCACGGTTCATGTAGAACAGCATGTGGAACATCATGTAGAACATGACAACGGCTGTGGACCACCGGTTCATGTAAAACAGCATGTAGAACAACATATAGAACATGACAACGGCTGTGGATCACTGTTCATGTAGAACATCATGTAGAACAACATATAGAACATGACAACGGCTGTGGATCACTGTTCATGTAGAACATCATGTAGAACAACATATAGAACATGACAACGGCTGTGGACCACCGGTTCATGTAGAACAGCATGTAGAACAACATATAGAACATGACAACGGCTGTGGATCACTGTTCATGTAGAACAGCATGTAGAACAACATATAGAACATGACAACGGCTGTGGACCACCGGTTCATGTAGAACAGCATGTAGAACAACATATAGAACATGACAACGGCTGTGGATCACTGTTCATGTAGAACATCATGTAGAACAACATATAGAACATGACAACGGCTGTCGACCACCGTTCATGTAGAACAGCATGTAGAACATCATGTAGAACATGACAACGGCTGTGGACCACCGTTCATGTAGAACATCATGTAGAACAACATATAGAACATGACAACGGCTGTGGATCACTGTTCAAGTAGAACATCATGTCGCACATCATGTAGAACATGACTACGGCTGTGGATCACGGTTCATGTAAAACAGCATGTGGAACAACATATAGAACATGACTACGGCTGTGGATCACTGTTCATGTAGAACATCATGTAGAACAACATATAGAACATGACTACGGCTGTGGATCACTGTTCATGTAGAACATCATGTAGAACAACATATAGAACATGACAACGGCTGTGGATCACTGTTCAAGTAGAACATCATGTCGCACATCATGTAGAACATGACTACGGCTGTGGATCACGATTCATGTAAAACAGCATGTAGAACAACATATAGAACATGACTACGGCTGTGGATCACTGTTCATGTAGAACATCATGTAGAACAACATATAGAACATGACAACGGCTGTGGATCACTGTTCATGTAGAACATCATGTAGAACAACATATAGAACATGCCAACGGCTGTGGATCACTGTTCATGTAGAACAGCATGTAGAACAACATATAGAACATGACAACGGCTGTGGATCACTGTTCATGTAGAACATCATGTAGAACAACATATAGAACATGACAACGGCTGTGGACCACCGTTCATGTAGAACAGCATGTGGAACAACATATAGAACATGACAACGGCTGTGGACCACCATTCATGTAGAACAGCATGTAGAACAACATATAGAACATGACAACGGCTGTGGACCACCGTTCATGTAAAACAGCATGTAGAACAACATATAGAACATGACAACGGCTGTCGACCACCGTTCATGTAGAACAACATATAGAGCATGACAACGGCTGTCGACCACGGTTCATGTAGAACAGCATGTGGAACATCATGTAGAACATGACAACGGCTGTGGACCACCGGTTCATGTAAAACAGCATGTAGAACAACATATAGAACATGACAACGGCTGTGGATCACTGTTCATGTAGAACATCATGTAGAACAACATATAGAACATGACAACGGCTGTGGATCACTGTTCATGTAGAACATCATGTAGAACAACATATAGAACATGACAACGGCTGTGGACCACCGGTTCATGTAGAACAGCATGTAGAACAACATATAGAACATGACAACGGCTGTGGATCACTGTTCATGTAGAACAGCATGTAGAACAACATATAGAACATGACAACGGCTGTGGACCACCGGTTCATGTAGAACAGCATGTAGAACAACATATAGAACATGACAACGGCTGTGGATCACTGTTCATGTAGAACAGCATGTAGAACAACATATAGAACATGACAACGGCTGTGGGTCACCGGTTCATTCAGCACAGGTCAGATGCACAGAATCTATTTCATTTCAGATTATGGGGTTTTACGGTAGTATTTCCACTGCTTTCTGTGCAGTGGAATATCGTTGTTATTCTAAAGCAGAATGATATTTTCAGACCCAATGGTGACATTTTAAAAATTGCTCCGATTTGTGGTGTACGAGTTTTTACAGTCGAGGCCGTAACTGTACCCTTTGCAGTTGAGGTGATTTGTGATGAGGCACATCGGAAGTCCTCCAACCAGGGGTCCTGAACTTGGGCCTGTAGGAGTGCTGGCAGAGTTGCTTTAGAACTGAAGGTTTGTCCCAATATAAGAAACATTTTCTTGAAAACGCATGCTGTCATTGATTCATCTAGATTCTTGTCTGCTGTAGCTGAAATGCTAATGCTTGCAGGCAGACCGTTGTCCAGCCAGCACTTGTAGCTGCACGTCATGGAGAGTAGTTTAACCAGCTCAGCTGCTGCAAGATAAGGGTTTGCCAGAAGGCAACGCAACAAATGCACATGAGTTTCCACAATTTAAGTAACTGAAAGTTATCTTTTGACATTTCTGGGTGATTTTACAATCTTAATGACGGTATGTGAAGCATAGCATCTTAAAACAGTCAAATAGGATTTGCTAGTGGTGTTTTATGCAGATCTACACAAGGTTAATGATGTAGGAGTTCAGAAGACTCTTTGACAGCAGTGTTTTGCAGAGTTAAAAGCATTCATGTTGGTTGAGTCAGGTTAAGTGATATTGCATCTTTCTCCTGCTGGATACTGATAATGTCTCTATAATAATAATAATAATAATAATGATGATGATGATGATGTCACTGTCCTCTGGGACACGCCCATCCACACTGACAGAGAGATAAAAGCCAACAAGCCCTCATCGTTATCAAGGACAGGAAGAAAAAAGAGGTACATGCTCATCGACATGGCAACACCATCCGAAAAAACAAAACACCTCAGTGAAAGTCACAGAGAAGCTGACCAAGTACAAAGACCTGGAGACTGAAGTCAACAGGATGTGAGGAATGAAGACCGAAACAACACCAGTGGTCATCGGAGCTCTAGGACTCACCAACCGTATCCAAGGAAACATCAACATCTGTGCAGTCCAGAAGATCACCCTACTCGGAACAGCCCACATATTACGACGAGTACTGTCACTTAAGTGACATCTGCCCTATAGAGCCTCAGGCTCATAGTTTGGACCCGGCTCTACAGGGTGTAAAACGGGAAACACGAATGAAATAATAATAATAGTAATAATAAGGTCCGTAGAAGTTCAACCCCTCCTCCATGTGGCATGGACCAGGCAACGCAAGTATGGCAAGCCAGCAATACAAGCAGCTAAAGGGGCTCTGACAAAAACAAAAGCCCAGAGGCTCTAAAGTACCGGGTTGGCTTCCGGCGGGGGTTAGCCCGCCTCATGGGCAGGACAGGCTCTTTAACCTTGGTCGGTAACTCTCCTAGAGCTGGTATCTCGAAAAAATACTGGTGGTTGTGCATCCTAAAATTCACTAAAACTTGTATTATGAAAACTCGTATTACCAGATCTTCATACCGCATTGGTCATCGCGGGGGTTACCAAGGACCGCGATCTTCAGTGAGGAACCAGGCTGAGATCGAAAAGTGTGCTACTGGAACAAACTCTACCCAAAATGCACCTGAGGATTACCACACCGGGGACATTCCTCAAAGAGGCCCTCATGTTGCACCATCTCAAAATCCCACTAAAGCCAGTCGACAGAAATGGTCTAGGGAAGAGTACAAAGGTCATGGAAGCCTTCTACACTGCTTCCTTCAAAAACAAGAAAAATACTCACCTTAGAGACGATGCACCACCCAAAATCAGATGTGGATAGATTGCAAAAAATACCTGCAGACACTGCGGCCCTTGAGGCCTGGAGTTTGACACCCCTGCTCTAAAGGCTCCACCTCTCGTCAGATTAGAAAGGAACAACTTCATTCAATGTGGTGGACTTTTAATTGATGGTAGATCTACTAAAGCGCTCTCACTTGAATATTTCACTCAGGTAATATTGCCCATGCATGCACGAAATTGTTGGGACAAGTGCCCAAGGGGGACTCCAGTTGCCAGCAATGATTAAATAGCTATAGTTAATGTTCTCATTATTTATTGAAGTCAAATAAACTGCCAGTTGTTTTGGGACACAAACACTATTTCTACAATCAGTGAATGTCTCCGGATGAAAGATTGTCAATTTATTTCCTCCCACTCGTACCACCACCGATAATAATATCTATAAGTCTATTTGCATAACTATGGAAGCCCTAAAAGCCCTCCAGCCAAGATGAACAAAAGACAGAGAAATAATGTTAAAAAAGGGAAGAAGAAACCGATTTGAAGACGTTGCTGCAGCGGGGAGGGAGGTCATGTAAACTATGTTTTGGGTTTGCATTACCAAATGCCAGGTAGGTTTGACGAAGGTCTGGAATTGTGCACATAAGCCTGCTGTGTTCTGCTACCATCATAACAACCAAGGGTTTTTGGGGTTTTATTGAGTGGCATAGTCAGCAACAGGCATGGGTGCAAGTCCATGAATGCTGGGATGGCATCCGGCGCTTTACCTGTGCCCCGTCCATGGGGTTAGTGGTTGTGTCAGGAAAGGCATCCCATGTAACATTTTGCCAAATCAGTGTGTGGATTAACAAGACTACATTGGATCGGCCGAGGCCCGGTTTAACAACAACAGCCGGTTCCGGTGTGGGAAGATGGCAGCACGAATTCACGTTTGCAGTGACCTTGCCCAGTACCGTCCATGCAGTGTCTTTCTCCACGTCCGGGTCTAAGTTCGTTTTGTCTTGGTTTGATGGCTGGGGGGGCTGGCGCTGGGAGAGCCTGGTCTGTGGCCTCCGGTGGGCCCAGGCGAGGGCGGTCTGACAGGACGCAGAAGCGGGGCAGGCTAAGCTAACTGCTAGGCCATGCAGGTCGGCAGTTCCGGCAGTCATCCTGGCTGGCGTTGGCTCTCTGGACAGAGGAGGTTTTGGACTGTGTTGCACTGAGTGGACTGTGTTGTTAACGGTTTGTGTGTTCTTTGTTTGTTTTTGTATGTATTTGGTGGTGTGGTTTTTGGGGATTTTTGGATGTTTGTTATTGTCTTTGTGCCGCACTGCTGTGGGCTGAGGGAACGGAATTTCCTTCCTTTTGTGTACACAAGTGAAAGAAAGGACAATGAGTTGTTCCTGATTCCTGATTGGTGCTGTGCCCTCACAGGGTACCGATGGAAACCGTAAAACCCACTGTGGTGACCCCTGACAAAGGGGAACAAGCCGAAAGGAGGAGAAGAAGTTAGGTTTGTCACAGACGGCAGCGTAAAGGTATGTAAGGTCGCTTGTTTGAATGTGTGCCGGTTGTCTGTCAACTTAATGTTCATGTCCACAAGATATTTTATCTGGAATGGCACAGGTGACGAGTAATCACCCTACCACTGTAACTGGAAAAAGAAAAAGAAAATCCTGGAATATCTTTTCTTTCCTTTTGGACCGCCCTGTTCACACAGTGTAATGAGGAGGCCATGAAAGTCCACAGTGTGAATGCAACTTAATGTGTGATGTCATGACCTCTGCCTCACCACTCTTTCGTTACTCTTTTATTTCCCCACCCCACTTCTTTGGAGGGAAAAGCACCTTTTTGCAAATGTTCCTGGCCTCCTTTGAAACTGTTGATTGGTTGATTTCTGGGCTCGTCTTTGTGTTGAAACGTCCCAAAACAGGAGAAATAATTAAAGATAACTGTTGCCTTTGGAGATCATTTCCACCTCAGGGTAAGAGGGCTGGTTTTCTTTTTGCAAACTGGTTTTGCCTCAAGCAGCTCTTAACACGATGTTTCTACGCTTCTGACTGAAGAAACAGATATTTTGCTGCTGTTGTTGTTGTTGTTGTTGTTTCTCGGCACAGTTCTGCTGCTCTGCGTTCATTCGGGTCTTCTTAAACATAAATCTGGGCGGTGCCGCCTGCAACAACAGTCTCCCCAGCTCTCTGGAACGGTTGGGGAGAAGTGCCTGGCTCCAGGGCACATCTGCAGTAGATGATAAGTGCAGCGTGCGTGACACACATTTCCTTTCCAGAGAGGAATTCTCAGCTTGACGTGGGATTTGAACAAGTGTGCTCTTAGGATACTGTCATGAAACACGCTCTAAGTGTGTGTGTGTGTGTGTGTGTGTGTAAACATGTGTGTGTCTGTCAGTGCCCGCTACCTGAAACCTGATCTTGTTGACCTGCACCCTGCCCACAGGCCACATGTCCACATCTCTTCCTCGCACCTGGTCCTCCTGCGTGGGGGGAGGGGAGGGGAGAGGGGGGGAGAGGGGGGAGGTTGTGATGCAGGATATAAGATGACAGCAACAACATAACAGGAAAAGAGTATTTATCTGATTGACATGGCCACACTTCTGTCTAGTCATCAACTCAACCTACACTGTCTCAGCTGTGTTTGAAAGTGTAAAACCCACCTTTCTGGAACAAAACAAAGGTCAAGTCAGTTTTATTTGTACAGCCCAATATCACAAATTACACACGTGCCTCAGGAGGCTTTACAGCAACACAACATCCTGTCCTTACACCCTCACATCGGATAAGGAACAACTTCCTAAAAACCTTTAACAGGGAGGAGAACCAGGACGAAAGCTCAGGGAGAGCACCAGAGGAGGATCTCTCTCCCAAGACGCACAACGTGACATGATGTTGTGTTTACACAGTTTACACAACACAACACTGAAAGAGGATAACACAATTATAACAGAATTATAAAATGTATGAGGAATACGATGAGCAGGATGCCAAGCAGAGTCCAGACGCCACCGGCACGGTCCAGGACCTGAGCCACACGACCATGTCAAAAAATAAAATAAAGACCTGTTCAAGCACTCTTCCACCCAGGGTAAAGACCTGTTCAAGCACTCTTCCACCCAGGGTAAAGACCTGTTCAAGCACTCTTCCACCCAGGGTAAAGACCTGTTCAAGCACTCTTCCACCCAGGGTAAAGACCTGTTCAAGCACTCTTCCACCCAGGGTAAAGACCTGTTCAAGCACTCTTCCACCCAGGGTAAAGACCTGTTCCAGCACTCTTCCACCCAGGGTAAAGACCTGTTCAAGCACTCTTCCACCCAGGGTAAAGACCTGTTCCAGCACTATTCCACCCAGGGTAAAGACCTGTTCCAGCACTCTTCCACCCAGGGTAAAGACCTGTTCAAGCACTCTTCCACCCAGGGTAAAGACCTGTTCAAGCACTCTTCCACCCAGGGTAAAGACCTGTTCAAGCACTCTTCCACCCAGGGTAAAGACCTGTTCAAGCACTCTTCCACCCAGGGTAAAGACCTGTTCAAGCACTCTTCCACCCAGGGTAAAGACCTGTTCAAGCACTCTTCCACCCAGGGTAAAGACCTGTTCAAGCACTCTTCCACCCAGGGTAAAGACCTGTTCAAGCACTCTTCCACCCAGGGTAAAGACCTGTTCAAGCACTCTTCCACCCAGGGTAAAGACCTGTTCAAGCACTCTTCCACCCAGGGTAAAGACCTGTTCAAGCACTCTTCCACCCAGGGTAAAGACCTGTTCAAGCACTCTTCCACCCAGGGTAAAGACCTGTTCAAGCACTCTTCCACCCAGGGTAAAGACCTGTTCAAGCACTCTTCCACCCAGGGTAAAGACCTGTTCCAGCACTCTTCCACCCAGGGTAAAGACCTGTTCAAGCACTCTTCCACCCAGGGTAAAGACCTGTTCCAGCACTCTTCCACCCAGGGTAAAGACCTGTTCAAGCACTCTTCCACCCAGGGTAAAGACCTGTTCAAGCACTCTTCCACCCAGGGTAAAGACCTGTTCCAGCACTCTTCCACCCAGGGTAAAGACCTGTTCCAGCACTCTTCCACCCAGGGTAAAGACCTGTCCCACGGCAGGCAGTGTTGTCTGTGTCCCGACTGCTGCTCACAGCTGCAGCATCACTTCGGCCATACCCCAACATTTAGACTTTAGCAGAGCAGCCACACTTCATTTTCATTTGTGTTTTCCACTTGTTTCGTAACAACAGCAGCATCCAGCCATGATCGGCTCTTTTCCATCCAGCTGTTGAAAGCTGCCAACTGCAAGATGTCCCCCCTACCCCCCCCCCCCACACACACTTTTATCATGCACATCCAGGAGCCTGCAGAGGCCCTTCACTCTCGAGTGTGTACTTGTTTGCGTGGCTCCAAATGGATGTAGCTATGCACAGGGCAGCCAGCGAGCCCTTGTGTGTCGTCCTTTACGTCAGATAGTAGACGGTCAAGATGACTCAACAAGCATTTGAGAATAGGTGGGCTGAAAAACAATGAGTCACACTGAACGAGGCACACGGTGCTTTAAAGTTCACCATCCTGTGTGATCACCAGGGGGCTTTTTGTTTGAGTTTTTTTCTCAGAATTGTTCTTTTTGTGATATTTTGCTTGTACGCCATTATTTATGATGTGTTTGTGTAATCTGTCAATATTGCAATGTGCTTCACTCAACGTATTCAACAGTTGGTCTCCTCTCAGTAATGATTCTAACAGGATTTCATGTTAGTCCTTTATGAATCTTTCTGAGTGTCTAGTCAGATGTAGAAGTCAATGTCTGGGCATTTAGCAATTTAATAAGCATGTTAAGCTGCAATGCAATATGTTGCATTGAATTAACAAGTCATCAGGAGTCAAACATGACTTGGCCAATCAGAACAGAGCGCCACATTGTCCTCTTTTGCTCCACTTTGGTTCTGCTCCAACTTGTGCCGCCATTGCCCTCCACACTTTTTCGACACGGAGCTGATATGTTTCTATCCACGAGTTTCCGGGGGGGGGGGGGTCACTGGGTAAACAATTATGGGTAATGCTTCCGGTGTTCGGCGTCCATCATAAGCCTGAAACTAAACCAGACTGTTCCCGTCAGCGACGGGACACTTCCCATCACCTCCCACAAGACGAAGAGGCAAAGAGAAACTGGCTAAAAAACGTAAACTTAAAAAAGCCCCTGGAAGTCTTTATGTTTGCTGGTTTCTCTTTGCTGACAAGAAGCCAAGGCTGGGAGGCCTCACCCAGCACTGTTCTGGGTTCGAGAGGCCACCGAGAAGAAGAGACGCGACTCATCAGGACTCATCACGTCACAACAACAACAACACCAACAGGTAAGTCCATGTGACGTCCTCTAGTGTGCTAGCTTTGTTTACACCACGTTTTGTTGTTCCTGTTCAGAACCGGACTATCCCTGACTACTACTCGTAACTTACGCATCGTTTTTAAAATAGCATTAGTATAAGAGAAAGCTGCCTGCCATGGTGACAGGCAGGTGACCGGACTTTTTCACTTGCCACGGACGTTTAACGCGGCCCTTTATCTGGCAGGTGCCAAGTTCATCCCGTGTTAACCAACAGATCTACCACTACCGCTTCCGGCTGTTCCCGTTACGGGTCGCCACAGCGCTTCACCGTTTCCATCTCCCGTGTTTTAACCAACAGATGCAGAGTATGTACTTTAAAGATATGGACGTCCTGGCCCTGCAACACACGAGCAAGCCGCTGTCTGTATGTCACCTGCCAGCGACGCTAGCACCCACCAGGCCTCACTCAGGGGGAGACACCTGCCGGGTCTGACTCGGCTCCATGTCTGCTCTTGGGTAGACGAGGTCGACTCCGACACAACACCCGGCCGACTTTATTGCTGTGTAGATACTGGTACGCCTCCGAGCTCTTTAAATGGCTCATCGCCTCACCATCACAGGCAACGGACTCAACAAAATAGCTAAAGGTTTGTATTGGCCATGTGGTTTTGATGTATTGGCCATGTGGTTTTGTCCCTTCTAGGACACCGTCACGCTTCCCTTGTGTGCCTTGCGTGTTGTGGTTATGCTGATTCCGGGGTTCCGACACGACTACGTCTGCCCACATGAAATACTCCTCCGTCTCATGCCTCTTCATTAGAAGCTATACCCTAGTAAAAGTAGGAGTATACAACAAAACTGGCGACGAGGTAATAGGTTCCCACGTCGTGTTTATTATTTTCGGTAGAAAGTCCGACATACCGTCGCATGCGGAGATGGGCTTGTGGGGTTAGCGTACCGTTACCATGGAAAACGCCAGTTCCGGTTCAGTGACAAGACGCGCCGGAAGTCGCGCCCATAATTCACGCAAGGTATCATGGGAATAAGGTGGATAGGAGCTGAGAATTATTTTTCAGATGGCCTAGAAAACCCATTATAAGAGGCCAACCTATCCTCGGTGCCATCAGTCTTTTCACTGATGACCCTTAACCTTTTTCATGGTCCAACACATGAGCAGAAGTCCAAACACACTAAATTATAGATCAGTCGGAAATGTCACACAAGGCCTTGATAACACAAGATGGGCAGCTAGGCTGGTCCCAAATTATATTACTGTTATATTACTGTTATACGTTGGTCTGTAAAGCACTTTGTGATGAAGTAGTGTGTAAATAGTGCTTTGTAAATAAACATGATTTGGCTTTTATGAGGATAATGCCTTCAAAATTAGGCTCAAATGAAGCATTCTGCTTCATAAATAGATTTATCATTGCAGAGAGCACTGTTTGGCACTTCATACAAATATCAAGTAAGCAAAAGTACCTTGTAAACTGTGCATATCTGCATGTTTGCACTCAAATGTTTAGTGCAGAATCTATTGTTTTGTCGGAGCCAAGAATTTAAAACCGTGTTGTGCTGTTGGAAATTGATACAGGAGACATGCCCGTTTAAGTAAAAAATAAGCAGCGAAAAGAAAAATGCTTAACTACTACTACTACTACTACTACTACCACTACTACAACTACTACTACTACTACTACTACTACTTGTTTCAATGGCTTTCAATGGGTTCATCAGTGTATGAATGTGTGTGAATGGGTGAATATGAGGCACACATTGTAAAAAAGCGCTTTGAGTGGTTGGTCGACTAGAAAAGCACTATATAAAATAAAGTCCATTCACCATTTACTACTACTACTACTACATGTCCTCCCTCACCACATCCATCCGCTGCTACTACTTCTACTACTACGACCTACATGTCCTCCCTCACCACCTCCATAAACCTCCTCTTTGGCCTTCCTCTTCTCCTCTTCCCTGGCAGCTCCATATTCAGCATCCTTCTCCCAACATACCCAGCATCTCTCCTCCACACATGTCCAAGCTATGTAGATGCTTAACTATGAACAACCTCAAATTAAATTAGATCCCCTATCGCACCAGTCACTGTACGGAGGACCAATAAGTGATAATAGGGGGTAAAGTTGTTGATGGGATGGGGGGGGGGTGGCAGTTGCTATAGTTTGTACAGGGTCAATGTGGGATCTGCTTTCATTTAAAAAAAAGCAACCATTTCATTTACAACACCCAAAGCCTGAGGCAGGCAAATCCAATTTGTTTCTGAAATCTGATCTTCAGGACTGACTGTCCTCGCTGATACCAGAGCTGCAGCTGTAAAGGCTATGAAGGATGGAGATGTGTCTTCTCGCCCTTCACACCATTGCAGTGGCTAGTGGCGGTCTGGACACAGCCGGCATCACTGTGCAGACAGACACGGTGCCATAGTCCATGGGCCAGAGCCCAAAATTTCCTATTTCGGTACACTCAAGGTGGCAAAACTTACTTATAATTTTTGAAAGGATCCATGTCTGTAGATGATATTTTGGTATGATAACCATTCCTGAGTGGCAGCTGTATCACAGTTATCAGCTCAGGAAGTTAACCACCCCCTAAAGTAAATTGCATTTTAGACGCTGGTGCATATCCTGGTTTAGCCTCATGGTCAGGACATTTTTCAATGTTCTATAATATTGTCTTTGGTATCATTTTAAAGGGGACCTTCTTAGCTTTCATTCAAGCCCTGTTGTGGATATTTCTCACAAATATGGAGGTCACTTGAGCTCTTCAACCCGTCAATAACACACATCTTTCTGCAATGTTCGCCTAAACTATATACTTTCTTTTAGCCCTGTGGCATCTAGGAATATCAGGGACACAAAACACAAAAACTGGAATACTCACAGGACTGTAAAGATTCAGGAAATGTATAATATACCCATACTATTTCATTGTGTGAGATGATTGTGAACCTTAAATTAGAAGGGCATTATTACTAAGAAACTAACTAGACCAATGCCAGTTAGTCCATGGGTCAGACCAGATATCGATATCACCCAAGGTGACACAACTTCACTGGTGCCATTTTATTTGGTACACTAACAGAAGTAAAATAATACATGACAACCTTTCCAAATGAGCAGCTATTTCATTTTTCTTTCAGGAAACCTGTTTCTGTGCCTCTCACGATTGTGTATTTGCCCAGATTTTTACAAATATAGCATTTCAACACCCCTGGTACTGATTAGCCTAGCTTAAACTCTGGGACAGTTCTTAGTTGGCCAACAACCAAGGATAACCAGTACTGTGTACTTCCATTCATTGTGCTAAGCTAGGCTAACGTGCAGCCAGATAGCTTTCTACTAAACACATATAGAGGAAACTGGTATCTATCTTCTTGTCTCACTCTGGAGAAGAGTGTAAGCTAATTTCCCATAATGTTAGCATGTTCTTTTAATGTATATGTTAATATGATTAGTTAAAGTGGCTACGAGGAACTTTCATCTTGTGTTGATTTTAGCGGCCTCATGTGGACAAAATACAGCTGTTGCATAGCAACTAGGTAATGTATCTATTTGTGGCTATGTAAGATAAATAATGGTAATATGACGCTGGTGAAGCAAAGTAAACTTTGTTTTAGTAGTGTTCATACACCTAAGTTACATGTATTTGTTTGTATGTGGCAGGTGAAAACTGACTGAATATGGCCGCTGGTGAACAAGCAAGTTTTTACCCAATACCAAAGCGCCCACGGGTGGAGTGCATTATCCACTGTTCTGATGCTACAGATAAGCTGGTTTCACTACAAAGTGTCGACTCATGGAGAACTCTGCTCAGGGCAGCTCAGATACGAAATCATGCACCAGTTTTGAAACTGGCAAAAGACATTCCTGAGGGACAGATTCCAGCAATCTACTACCACAGAAAGTGTCGCAGTATCTTCACTATGAAGCAAATTCTTGATGGCCTCCTTGCAAAAGAAAAGAAAAGTTGTGTCTCTGCTGAAGAGAAACAATCTAAGAGAGTAGCTCGACATGCTCCAAGTACATCTAGGACTTATGATGCAGAGGGCATATTTTGTCAGAAAAACAGCAAATATTCCAAGAGACAGAATACGAGAGAAGTACTGGTGCAGTGTCGAGAACTGCGAGCTGATGCAAAGATCAGGAGTGCAGCCACAAAGAAAAGGGACAGCAGAATCCTTGCCATTGTGAGTAGAGACCTTGTAGCAGCTGAAGGGCACTACCACAGGTCATGCTATAGACTTTACACCAAAGAAGAGGTTTCCAAAGGAGAGGTTGCCAGCAATGAAGATGATGATGCTGCAGCCCAGTATGAAGCTGCTGTGAATAAGGCATACAATGAGCTGTTCTTCTTCATCAGGATGGAGCTTTTTGGCAATCCTCAAGTGATGACAATGACTGATCTCTCTTCTAGACTGGTAGCTTCAATGAACTCCCAAGGCACTGCCCAAGTCAAGGAATCAACCAAGAAGCACATAAGGCTAAACCTGGAGAGTGAGTTTGCTGGAGCCTTGCAGATATTCCCTGATGAGAAAGGAAAATTCCTCCTCTATCCCGATAACTTGTCCATGAGGGAACTTGCCAAAGAAAATCAGTCTCTCAAAAGGGAGCTGCAGACCCTGAAAAGTGTCAGTGCACAAGATGTTATAGCCAAAGCAGCCATCAAATTGAGAGCAGACATTAAAAGTCAAGATGTTCCTCAAACCTGGCCGCCTGAAGTCAAACCAGAAGCAGAATGTCCTACCATTCCAGAGTCGCTCATTATCTTCCTGTACTCTCTACTCACAGGCTCAAATGATCCTGATCATGCATCCCAGAGAGTGCAGTGCCTTCTGCAGTCATTTGGCCATGACATAGTATATGCAGTGACATGTGGAAATACCAAGCCTTCCAAGCACATTGTTCTGCCATTCAGTGTCAAATCGTTGACAGGAAATGTAGAGTTGATAAACATCCTCAACCGACTTGGTCACAGTGTGTCCTATTCACAGATGGAAGAGATCAACACTGCCCTGTGTCTCCAGAAACTCTCATCATCAGGGAGTGGCATTGCCCTTCCAGCTAACATCCATCCTGGCATATTCACAACTTTAGCCTGGGACAATATCGACCGTCTTGAAGAAACTGTCAGTGGTGAGGGAACATCTCACAGAGTCAATGGGATTGCTGTGCAAGCAAAGCCAGTCAACCCACTTCCTGTCCAACCCATGCCCACTGTTCCCAAAACAAAGAAGAGAAGCATTGATGGACCCCCACCAATGTTACCAACTTACAATGTTGGACAACGGGTAGGGCCACCACAAAGCAAAAAGTCAGATGCCGATACTGCAGCCAATACTAAGCTTGCCAGAGAGAAAAACCTTCTTTGGGTCCTAGCACGCATGTCACAACAAGAAGAACAGTCAGTCAGCAGCTGGACAGGCTTCAACATCCTGACTCGAGGAGAGATGACGGTCATCCCCGACAATATAGGCTATCTGCCTACCATCAATGCTCCAGCGACACAAATGTCTACTGTCAACGAGGTGCTTAACCAGTCACTGAGCATCATGCAGTGCTTAGGCCTGAGGAAGATTGTCTGTGTCTTTGACCAAGCCGTGTATGCGAAGGCTGTCGAGATCACATGGAAACACCATGACAAGTTCCATGATATCATCGTTAGGCTTGGGGTATTCCACACCATCTGCACACTGCTGGCAATAATAGGAAAGCGTTTCCAAGATGCTGGACTCAAAGACCTCTGCATTGAGTCTGGCATGATTGCAGAAGGCTCAATTGCTGGTGTTATGGATGGCCGCAAGTACAACAGGGCAGTGCGACTACACAAGCTCCTGTATGAGGCTCTCATGCGACTGACCTTGAATGGTTTCCTGTCCTGGTTGGAAGAAACTCACAGGAATGACATGGTTCACCTGAATGAGACACTGAAGACCATTGACAGCCTTGGGAAAGAAGTCTCACAACATGCTTTGAAGGAGGTCCTCGAGAACAGCTCTTGTACACGCATCATGGATCTATTTGAAGTCTACCGTGAGTTCCTTAGAGGTGGAAACGGCAGCCTCTCGAACTTCTGGATGTCCTATTTGGACATGGTTGAAATCTTGTTGGGGCTCATCCGAGCATCCAGAGAGGGAGACTGGATGCTACACTTGGCTAGCATTCGAGCAATGATCCCATGGTGCTTTGCTTATGACAGGATGAATTATGCACGCTACCTCCCCTACTACTACGCCCAGATGTCTGAGCTGCCCATCACACACCCAGATGTGTACACAGAATTCATGGAAGGAGGCTTCTCAGTCCAACTGGGCTCCACCAATCCCTTTGGCCGAATCCCTGTTGACCAAGCTATAGAAGAAACGGTGAACAAAGACACCCAAACAGCTGGAGGGACAAAGGGATTCAGCTTGAAGCCAGGAGCTGTGACCAAATATTATCTCACAGCTGAGTATAGAAGCATGTACCTCAGACAGCTGAGAGACCTGACAGGTCAAGGCAGGTGCAAATGGTCTCATCCAGATCTACAGAGTCCAAGGATCAAGAGAGATGAAGCAGATGTCCAGTCTCTCATGGACCTTATGGAGAATAACTGGCTCAATCCTATGTCCCCTGATGAGATTGATTTGGTTAGCCTCTCCACTGGCAACATGGTTCCACCTGATGTGACCATAGATCTCTTGAGAGCTCTTGAGAAAGGAGAAGAGGCCTACCAAGCATTCCAGCAAAAAAGGTTAGATGCAGACCCACCACCTGTGAAATTCCACGACAAGATGACCAAGCAAAGTCTGAAAACATTCTCCAATGTCAGCACAAAACAAGCTCATGGAAAGAAAGCACAGGATGTGGTTCTGAAGGCAGATAGAAACCTTTTCAGTCACATGATCCTGGTGGCTGAAAGCAGGAAGGTGAATCTGAAGGATGTCCTTGCCTACCCATTGGGCCCACTACCATGGGCACTGGCAAATGCTGATGGGTCCTTACGAAAAACAAACAAGGCTGCACTTGCCAGAGAGCTTGAAAAGAATGTATCTCCTGCAGAAGACATCCCAATCCCATCTACTTCCATCATTGATGGGATGAGCCTAGTCCAAAAAATGAATGGCAACAACAAAACCTTTGCACAGGTGGCAGAGTCAGCCTTGACCCAGGTCCTCCATGAGGGAGCACAGAGTGGGAGGATTGATGTTGTTTTTGATGTCTATCACCAGACTTCGATCAAAGATGCTGAACGACTGAACCGGGGTGGAGACATCACTCTCCAGTACAAGAATCTTGCAGGGGGACACCACGTCCAGCAGTGGAGAAAATTTCTGTGCAGTTCCTCCAACAAGACCAGTCTCATCAAGTTTCTGGTGGAAGAGTGGAAACTCCCACGATACAGAGCTATGCTGCATGGCAAGGTGTTGTACATGACCTGTGAGGAAACCTGCTACAAGTTGACAGAAGATGGGTGTGAGGAAGCAGCAGAACTGCACTCCACACATGAAGAAGCTGACACCCGTCTGCTCCTGCATGCATTGCATGCAGCAAATGCGGGCTCAAAGTCAGTTATCATCATAGCTGAGGACACTGATGTCATGGTGCTTTGTCTTGGCTTCCAGAAGGACATCACCTGTCCCATCTACCAGAAGTGTGGGACTCAGAACCGCACACGGTTTGTCGACATCACCAAACTGGCAAGTTCACTTGGAGACAGCATCTGTGACAGCCTAATTGGCTTACATGCCTTCACAGGCTGCGACACTGTCAGTGCATTCGCTGGTCGAGGGAAGCTGAATGCCCTGAAGATAGGGAGAAAGCACACTTCCTGCCAAGAGACTTTTAGTCAACTGGGACAGACATGGAATGTGAGTGATGAGCTGTTCCAGAAAATTGAGCAGTTCACCTGTCGGATGTATGTTGCTAATAGCAGCACTGCTGAGGTGAACAAACTGCGTTACCAGCTCTTCTCCACCAAAAGGGGAGAGGTTGAGTCCAGCCAGCTGCCACCATGTAGAGACTGTCTCTTTATGCATGTTCAACGAGCCAACTATCAGGCAGCAATATGGAAGTGCTGTCTGCAGGCTAACCCTGTGGTGCCAAGCCCTACTGAGTATGGATGGACAGACGATGAAGGCAAGCTGGCCATATACTGGATGCGCTCCCCACCTGCACCAGATGTGGTCTTGGAAATGCTAACATGCAAGTGTGTGCATTCATGCAAAATGCCAAGCTGCATGTGCCTGTCAAATGGACTTCCATGCACAGACATGTGCAGGTTACAGACCTGCAGTAACCAAAAACAGCAGGATGGTCCAGAACTGGACTTTGAACTTGGGGAGTCAGATGATGAGAGAAACGAGCAGTTTGATGAATGACAGTGTGATGATTCTGATGGTATTACTGTGGTAGTAGTCTATTGATGCACAGGATGTTGATTCTGGACTTGGTTACCCAGAGCTTGATAACAATAATGTAACCATATTCACATATACCCATAACCCTACCCATTACCATTACATATACCCACTAATGATATGGGATTACATGTATCATTGACTAAGTATATGTAAATGTCAATGTTGTTTAAAATATTAAAATAGTTCATTACCTCACTATGGTATTCCTTTTTATCATGTATTTTGATTGTGTCTTTAAACAAACGTATAGAGACCAGTTTGTGACCTAACTGGCTTTGGTCTAGTTCTCATTTAAGGCTCACAATCACCTCACACAATGAAATAGTATGGGTATATTATACATTTTCTGAATCTTTACAGTCCTGTGAGTATTCCAGTTTTTGTGTTTTGTGTCCCTGATATTCCTAGATGCCACAGGGCTAAAAGAAAGTATATAGTTTAGGCGAAAATTGCAGAAAGATGTGTGTTATTGACGGGTTGAAGAGCTCAAGTGACCTCTATATTTGTGAGAAATATCCACAACAGGGCTTGAATGAAAGCTAAGAAGGTCCCCTTTAAAATGATACCAAAGACAATATTATAGAACATTGAAAAATGTCCTGACCATGAGGCTAAACCAGGATATGCACCAGCGTCTAAAATGCAATTTAGTTTAGCGGGTGGTTAACTTCATGAGCTGATAACTGTGATACAGCTGCCACTCAGGAATGGTTATCATACCAAAATATCATCTACAGACATGGATCCTTTCAAAAATTATAAGTAAGTTTTGCCACCTTGAGTGTACCGAAATATCGTCTGGCCCATGGACTACCATAAGCATTGCAAGTAATGTACAG
>NC_079223.1:3374214-3414214 GCF_029633865.1 Lampris incognitus
TCATTAACTAGCTCTTAAATCTCATATTTTCGCTTTGTACCTCTTGTAGGTGAACTCGTTTGTGCTCCAGCTCTGCTGAGCACGATTTTCATTCTTCTTCTCTGCTGTAACCACTGTAACAGTTTCTACTATCCGCAGCGTTACTACCGCCATCTACTGGGCAAGTTTAATATGCAGGGAAAATGCATAGCTGAAAATGGCAACGAAACTAGATTAAATCATATACAAAACTAGGAAATAACCTAACACTGCATGTTGGCTACTTTATGTGGGTTACATAGTACAGCGACAAAGGTTTCTCGTCAGAGCAGGGGTCTGCAGTCGGATGAGAGTGAAGGTGATGAAGCCAGTGATGTGGAGTCTCTGGCTGTCTCGCAGACGGGGACTCAACAACAGCCTGGATACTCTGTATGAGCATTAAGAAGTTCTTGCAGGACACTAAGGGGGCCAGAAATGTAAAAGTTGCCAAAGAGTTTCCTGATTTGCAACTCTTCCTTGATTCAGTGAAGATTTTTCTGAGAAGTCCTGGTGGTCTGGGGGAGAAAGCTTTCACTGAACAGGAAACTTTTCATTTAAAAAAATAGTTCAAAAGGTCACAAAACAGTTAGGGAATGGTGAATACGTTTTTCAATTTATTCTTTCTCTGTCCACTTATATCTGTTTTGTAACTTCTTTTCTGTATTATGGAGGACGTAGGAATGGGCAGCTTAAACTTAAATGGGGCAAGGAATGGTGGGAAAGGGGCCTCTCTTTTCAAGCTGCGTGCTCTTAAAAAAAGTTAGATGCACTTTTTGTACAAGAGACACACAGTACCACTGATAACGAGGCTGACTGGAGGACAGAATGGACTGGTGAGACCTTTTTAAGTCACAGAACCAGTAACAGTGGTGGAGTTGGTATTGTTTTCTCCAGGAATTTTATTCCTCAGTCTGTCGAGTCTGAGGAAGTTATTAAAGGCCGCCTGTTAAAACTAACAGCAGCGTATGAACAGGTAAAAATGGTGTTTATTAATATTCATGCTCCAGTCCTGGGAGTGGAGAGGTTAGTCTTCCTGGATGTTTTACATGAGGTTATTGAGAATTGTACCAGTGAGGAATATTTATTTATTGGTTGAGATTTCAATTGTGCTGAGGACAGCAGGTTGGACAGGAACCATGCAGAGCCTCATGCTGCCTCTCGCAGTCGTCTTGTTCGTCTTATTGAGGCTCATGAACTGTGTGATGTGTGGAGAGGGTTTCATAACAGAGACAATACACCTGGACACATGTTAAGGACAACTTGATGTCTATGGCCAGGCTTGATCGTTTCTATTGCTTGAAACATCACTTTAATGTGTTCAAAAGTTGCATCATCAGCCCTGTCGGTTTTTCTGACCACTCACTAGTAATGGTTTCTGTCTTTATAAAATGTGTGAAATCCAATAGTGCCTACTGGCATTTTAACACAGCCTTACTGGAGGATAGAAACTTCAAGGACACTTTTGTCTGTTTTTGGAGAAACCACCAAAGTGCAATATCAGATTTTGTGTCTGTACAACAGTGGTGAAAAGTCCAAATAAGACAACTGTGTCAACAGTACACTCAGAATGTCACACGAACCTTAATGACTTCAGTGAAAGCTCTGGAGTCTGAAGTAGAGGAACTCCAGGGCTTGGCTGAGGACACAGGGCACCAGCACCATACTGCGGCACTCGCAGCGAAAAAGTCTCATTTCAACAACCTGCTGGGTGTTTCAGCTCAGGGCGCTTTGGTCAGGTCCCACTTTCAACATGTAGCCCAGATGGATGTCCTGTCACACTTTTTCTTTGGCCTGGAGCGTAAGAATGGGCAGAAGAGGTTCATTCACAGCCTAGAATCTGACACTGGGCAGGTGCTGACTGACCATACTGCGATTCGCAAGTGTGCTGTCAGCTTCTACAGTAACCTGTTTAGCTGTGAGCATAGAGAGGAGCAGGCAGTGGCTCAGAGTTTTTATACCGATCTCCCTCAGGTGGACCAGCAGAGCAGTGTAGAGTTGGAAGCAGCTCTTTCCTCTGGTGAACTCTATGCTGCTCTGCAGAGTATGCAGAGTGGGTAAGCTCCTGGAATTGATGGTCTACCTGTTGACTTTTACAAATCTTTCTGGTCGGTGGTCGTGGGGGGGGGGGGGGGGCTGCTGGCAGTGCTAAATGACAGTCTCGCCAGAGGGCGCCTGCCATTGAGCTGCAGGTGGGCGGTTCTCACCTTGCTGCCCAAGAAAGGTGACCCACAGTCTATTACAAACTGGAGGCCTGTGTCACTGCTTTGCAATGATTATAAGCTCCTCTCAAAGGTGTTGGCAACCAGACTGAGCAGTGATGGGACAGGTGATTCATTGTGACCAGACCTACTTTGTACCTGGCAGGCTGAGTTCAGATAACATCATTCTGATTTGAGACTTTTTAGAGATCTGTAAGCTGTTTGGCCTCAATGCTGGCATCATATCCATTGACCAAGAAAAAGCCTTTGATTGTGTTGAGCATGAATATCTGTGGCTCACATTGAGGGCCTTTGGTTTTGGTCCTGGCTTTATTAGCAAACTTAAGGTTCTGTATTGTGACATTCAGAGTGTGCTGAAAATTAATGGTGGTTTGAGTGCTCCTTTTCAAATGCAAAGGGGGATTAAACAAGGCTGCGCCCTCTCGGGCATGTTATACTCCCTAGCATTTGAGCCATTGTTACACAAACTCAGATCTGACCTTCGGGGTATAACTATCCCATGCTGCAGTGCACCCTTAAAACTGTCAGCCTATGCGGATGATCTAGTAATTCTGGTGAACAGTCAGCAGGATATTGACATGTTGGAGAGGGACATCGTCCAGTTTGGCTTAATATCTTTGGCCAAGGTTAACTGGATCAAAAGTGAGGCTGTCAGTGTTGGAGTGTATTGGAGAAAAAGCTCCATTTGCCTAGGGGGGTGAATTGGAAGGTGGGGGGGCTTAACTATCTAGGGGTGTTTCTGGGTGATCAGTCTGTTGTTCTTAAAAACTGGGACAATTTTCTTGAAAAGGTCAAAGGTCGGTTGGCAAAGTGATAGTGGATCATAACCACAATGTCCTACAGAGGTCGAGTCCTGATTGTCAACAACTTGATATCATCAATGTTATGGCATTGCCTGTCAGTTGTTGAGCCCCCACCAGGCCTGCTGTCCAAGATCCAGGCTCTTCTTGTCGACTTCTTCTGGGACAAACTGCACTGGGTGCCTCAATGTATGCTGTACCTGCTGAAGGTTGAAGGAGGGCAGGGCTTGATCCACCTGAGCAGCAGGGGAGCTACCTTCCATTTCCAGTTCCTGCAAAGGTTTCTGTACAGTCCTGTTGAGTTAGTGTGGAGGTCACTGGCTTGCACCATTCTGGGTCAGCTAGGTGGCCTGGGACTGGACAGAACTTTGGTTTTGATGGACTTGAAACAACTTAACACCAAGGACCTACCTGACTTCTACTGTGGGCTGTTCAAAGTGTGGAACTTGTTAAACAAAGAGAGACTAAGACAACACAGCTCTTTGTTTTGGCTGCTCCAGGAACCAATCATACATGGCTTCGGTTTCAGTGCAGTCTGTCAAGTGGAGCCAACTCTGCTGAGGCGGTTCTGTGTGTCGAACGTGGTGACTCTGGGACATGTAGTTCAGCTTGCAGGCCCAGACTTGGACAATCCAGATCCTCTTGCATCCTGCTTAGAGCTGAGATCAACTCGTGTCATCACTCTGCTGCTTGCCAAATAGAGAGAAGCTCTCACAAGTGGTGAGCGGACGCTGTTGGTCCAGTATTATAATTATAATGTTAGACCTGATGAGAAGGATGTTTTACCTTCAATGGGCATTTCCCCAGATTTTAAGGACTGTACAGGACCTCTTTTGAAAAGTGAGAATCCCTCTGTGTTTTCTTTTTGGTGTCCAAATGGAAGGTCAGTGTACAAAATGTATGTTAAAGTTCTGCACAGGGACAAATTGAATGGTAAATCTGACACCCCATGGAGGGCTCATCTAGGTCTGAGGGACAGTGCTGTCCTGAGTGGAGAGCGCTGTACAAACCACCATTGGTCAAAAGAGCAGCAGACCTGCAGTGGAGGGTTTTACATCATGGCTGTTAATGCTTTTGTCTCTCTTATTAATACTGATGTTAGCCATGATTGCCCATTTTGCTCTTATCGTGAAACTGTCTTTCATTGCTTCATGGGATGTTGTCGACTGCTGCCACGGTTTACATTACTAGAAAATGTTTTTGGGTTGTTTGGGGAGGTCTTTTCCAAACCCATGTTCATTCTGGGCTACAGGTACTCTCGGAAACACAAGGCCAAGTGCAGCTTCTTAATGTCGTTCTGGGGAGTGCAGAGATGGCCGTGTACCTGAGCAGAAGAATCAGGATGGAGGACGCTGGGGATGGTGATGCTGTTTTTGTGTTCATAAAAATGTTAAGAGCTCGTTTGAAAGTAGATTTTTGCTACTTTAAATCGATGGAGGATCTGGGAAGTGTTGGCAGCGTGTGGTGTTATAAAAATGTGCTTTGCTGTGTTGTGGATGATGAGCTGATCTTGGGGAGCGTCCTGAGATGACTTAGATTCTGTGAATCTGATGTTACTGACCATGTTGGTCTTTGTGTTCTAATGTTGTTGTCATTTTTATTAAAGTATTGTTGAAAGTCAAAGTCTCTCTCTGTCTCTCTCCTGTTTTCCGTCCATTCTTTTCTTATCTCCTCACTCAGTCTGCCGCCATCCCTGTCCACATGTCTCCGTCTCTTCCTCTGCCTGGATGTGTCTTCATCTCCCCTTCTCTTCCAGTCCCACCCTTCATCTCTCTCTCTCCTCCAGCTGTTTTCCCTCTCCTCCACTTTCTCCCCCGCTGTCCATCTATCTGTCCATCTATCTCATCCCTGTGTTCTGTTCCCCTCTCCTCATGTCTTCCTCCTTCCTCCCTCCCCCTCTCTCTCTCTCTCTCTCTCTCTCTCTCTCTCTCTCTCTCTCTCTCTCTCTCTCTCTCTCTCTCTCTCTCTCTCTCTCTCTCTCTCTCTCTCTCTCTCTCTCTCTCTGTCTCTGTCTCTCTCTCTCTCCCTTCAGCCCTCTCTCAACACATCTCTCGTTGGCTTCACTTTTGCCCACTCTACCATCCTCTGTATGCTGCCCCCCCCCTCTCGTCCCTGTCCTCCGTCGCTCCCTGGTTCCTCCCGTGCTGCTCTCTGATGAAGTGTTACACAGGAAACGCTGGCCCACTTTCTAAAACTTGAGAAAAGGAAAAAGGAAAGAAGAGAGAGTCTCGCACAACACAAGTTTTCTTTTCCTTCTCTGTTCCAGTAGATGGAGGTGAAGGGGGAGAGAGAGCGAGAGAGAGAGAGGAAAAACTACACAAAAGGAAATAGAGCAGGGAGGAAGGAGGGAGGAAAATGAAGGAGGCAGGAGAGGACTGAGAGACAGACGGGCGGACGGAGAGAAACATGTGGAATGTTTGAGTTCCACTTCATATTTTAATCTCCACCTGCCCCGAATTTTGTTTTTAATCCAAATAATTTTACATTTTTATATACACCATTTATTATATACATCGTTTATTATAGTGTAACGTGCATGGATAAGAAGACACGCTGGCCGCTGGCTGGCGGGTTTGACCCTGTAGTCTAGCGGTTAGCGATGCCTCCTGCGGTGCGGGCGATACGGGTTCGCTTCCCGGCCGCGGCACTTCCTGTGGTTGCCCCCCGAATTCGCTACAATATATACATCAAATTAGGGATGTCCCGATCCGATCTCAAGGATCGGGGCCGATCCAGGCATTTCTTAAGAGGTGGATCGGATTCAAGCAGAAAATAAGTCCGAGTGTTTGTTTTGTTTTGCGACACAGGCAAGCAACGGGTCCATGTGATACTGCGTGGCAATGCAAGAAATATGAAAAGGGCAATAATGATAATGATTTTATTTATATAGCACTTTTCTAAAACAATGTTACAAAGTGCTTCACAACCCCCCCCCCCCACATAAAACCAGACAAGGCAGGGATAAGAGTAAGATCAAATAAGAGTAAAATTAAAAACAAATAAACATTTGTAAACGTTTTCATAAAAAGAAAAGTTTTAGGACGAGATTTAAAAGAAGCTAAAGACTTACGTTTGTCTTAGCTCAGCAGGAAGAGCGTTCCAGAGTGTGGGGGCTCTAACAGCAAAAGCCCCATCAGCCTTTGTAACCAACCGAGACCTGGGAAGGGCTCCATCTGCAGACCTTAATGGTCGAGGGGGGACATACCAAGTCAATAAATCACAAACGTATAAAGGAGCAAGACCATTTAAAGCCTTAAAAGTGAGCAGTAGAATTTAAAAAATCGATTCGAAATATAACAGGGAGCCAGTGTAGGGAAGCAAGCGCAGGAGTGATCTGGTCATGCCTCCTTGTTTCTGTAATGAGCCGAGCAGCGGCATTTTGTACCAACTGCAGACGGTGGAGTGAGCCCTTGCTGATACCAAAATAAAGTGCATTACAGTAGTCAAGTCGAGAAAAGATAAAAGCGTGTACAACTTTTTGCAAATCGACAATTGATAAAAATGACCTAATTTTGGAAAGTAGTTTGAGTTGGAAAAGGATGATTGAACAACTTGCTTAATTTGATTGTCAAAACTGAAGTTAGCATCAAATATTACCCCAAGATTCCTAGCAGCTTGTTTAAGATTACCTGACAGACCACCAAGATGAGTAGCAAACGGACCGATGGGAATTTTCGGGACTGAACAGAATGACCTCATACTTATCATTATATTTAAGAAAATTTTTGGACATCCAGGATTTAAAATCAGAGGCAATTTGTGAGATTTACTAGAGCACTAGGATCTATGGGTTTTAGTGGCATGTATAACCGAGTGTTTTTAGCATAAAAATGGTAGCGCACATTGTGATTTTGAATGACCTAGCCAAGGGGCAGCATGTATATAGCAAAGAGAAGGGGGCCAAGAACTGAGCCTTGAGGGACCCCACAATTCAACTGAGCCACTGAGAAGGTAGAGTTACCCAGAACAACAGAAAAAGTTCTGTTGGTGAGGTAAGAGTGTAATAAGTTAAGAGCTGAGCCCTTGATGCCAACCCAAGTCTCTAAGCAATGTAGGAAGATGTTGTGATCAACCGTGTCAAAGGTAGCACTTAAGTCCAAAAGAACTTAAATTGAGCAGTCACCTCTGTCTGCATTCAGCAGTAGATCATTAGTGAGCTTAACTAGAGCTGTCTCAGTACTATGAAGTGCTCTAAAACCAGACTGGAAACTATTAAATACAGTATTTGTGTTCATAATAGAAATCAACTGAGAATTACTCTCTCCAGAACCTTAGATAAAAAAAGACAATTTGGAGATTGGTCTGTAGTTACTTAGGGACAGGGGGTCTAAATTAGGTTTTGTCAGCCATGGGTGAATGATGTCATGCTTAAAACTGTTTGGAAAAGAACTGGAGGCCAGAGAATTATTAAGAATTTGAAGAATAACGGGGCTGACAGTGGAAAATACCTCCTTGAGTAGCTTAGTGGGAATGATGTCTAGGATGCAGGAGGAGCTCATATTGGAGACTGTAGTCTCCAACACTGAAATTGTAATTGGTTGAAATTGGTTGAAAGAGGCAGAATTAACATGGAGAATGGAACGAAAAGAGCTTGGCTGGATTTGGGACCTAATATTCTCCAACTTGTTTACAAAACGAGTGAGACATTTTTCAAACAACTTAACATCAGGTTCAAAAAGAGAAGTGGAGGGACCATTAATGACAGAATCAATTACCCTGAAGAGAACTTTAGGATTGTGGTTATTCTCAATATTAGTTCAGAGTACGCTGATCCCGCATCCTTAACTACCTTCTGGTAAATTAACATTAGGTTTTTAAGGGTGTTATGTGTTAATTTGGACTTGTTGGCCTTCCATTATCCTTCTGTTTTTCTACAAAGTCTTCTAAGGGCACGGGTGTGATCATTCAGCCAAGGGAGGTTATTTAATTTTTGTTTCCTAGTTTTAAATGGTGCAATTTGGTCAAGGATGGATTGGCACTGATCATTGAATGAATTTAATAGTGCATCTGGACTGAGTGGTGATAAAGAGGGATTAAAGGATGATGAATTAAAAGCATCACAAAATTTAACTGCAGAGTTAGTGTTGAGAATGCGAGATCGTGTTTTAGGACAATGACTAGGAGTAGCAAGCTGTAGTGGGACTTTTAAAATGATAGTTTTATGGTCAGATACAGGCATGACCACCAAACTGAGACATTCGAGAGAGAAACCAGAGGAGAGTACAAGGTCTAAAATGTGGCCTTTGGAGTGTGTGGCCCCTTTAATAGATTGAATACGGTTAAAAGAATC
Organism: Lampris incognitus; assembly: GCF_029633865.1. NCBI lineage: Eukaryota > Metazoa > Chordata > Actinopteri > Lampriformes > Lampridae > Lampris > Lampris incognitus. The sequence goes on from NC_079223.1 coordinate 3,382,542, forward strand.
TGCAAGATCCAAACATGTGAAGTCAGGGAATGGGAAGGACAGCACACATGAATATCAAAATCGCCAAGAATAAGCACCCTGTCATATTTAGGCATGACAATAGATAGGTCAGAAAACTAGAGCTAAAACTAACTGGAAGATATCCAGATTGATATGAAAATGCCAGCCAAGTGCCTACAGCAAGTTGTGCAAGTCAGATGGAACAGCACTCACTACATGGCGCAGAGCCTCCTGGAGCAAAAGCGGCCTCTCAGTGTCTATGCAGCGGACCACAGCCTTCCAGATACACTGACGGCGAATCAGAGGACACAGACGGAGAAGACAGTCCAGATTTTAGCGCCCTTTGAAGAACTGACGAGGGTAGTGAGTGCTGAGACTGCAACTGCAGCTGATGTGTTCCCTGCCATAATGGTCCGTAAATGTGTTCTTTCTCGAGAAGGCTCTGACAAGGGAATCAAGACGATGAAGAGCACTCTCCTAAGCCAGGCCGAGACTGAGCCACTCTACTCCATTGCTACTCTGGTGGATCCCAGATACAAAGACCGGCAAGTCCAGTAAATATAGTGAAGTACTACCTCTTGAATGCTATGATAGTCTATATACACATCCTGTATCTATTTTCAGATACTTTACAAATCCAGACAACCTGAGGCATGCCAAGGGTGCTCTCATTCAAGAGATGGAGAAGCTGGAGGTAAGGAGAGCCACCAGTGAAGAGGCAGAGCCAGAAGCAGAGCCTGTGAGAAAGGTACCACGTCAAAACACAGCAAGCAGCAGCATCGGCAGTGTGTTTGATGAGATCTTGGAAGAGACGGGAGACAGCACCTGTGAGCACCTCATCAGCAGTTGTTCAGATGCAGCGCTACCTCGCAGAGCAAACCATACCAAGGTCCGACAGTCCACTACAGTACTGGAGGGCACATGCTACACACCATCCCTCACTGGCTGCTACTGCAACCAAGTTTCTCCGTGCCCCCTGCACAAGCGTGGACAGTGAGAGACTCTTTAGTGCCGTTTCACTGTCATCAATGAGAAGAAGAATCATCTGTCCGCTGACACGGCAGAGAAGCCGGTTGTCCTCAAAAACAACATTTACCACATTTTGAAGTGAGATGGAGAGTATAGATAATGAAAGAGGGAAAAACTCCTGTAGCAGCTCAAATAACAGCAGCACTTCAAGAACCGGTCTTTCCTGATAACAACAGTGCCTTGCAATTTTATGATTTTGATATTCATCATTTACTGTAATGCTGCTAGCCTGCTACCCCAATTAGAAACAGATTTTGCCCCCCCTCCCACGTTCAAGTTAAGCTGCTACACCACTTTTAAGTGGAATTGAGATTTATGTTGTTCATTTTTACACTACACTACTTGTACACTAGTTTACTGTAATGCGCACTAAGCGGAATTGTGATCCATGATTGTCAAGGTTAAGCTCCGCTTGGACGTGGGATTGGGATTATAGTACTCATTTGGAGTGTTCTAGTTTCAGTACAATGCTGCACTAAGGAACTGATTGTTGTGACTGAATGTCAAAGTTAAGCTACCATTCTGAAGTGGAAGTGGGACTATTCCCACCAGGTGGAATAAGCTACATATTTTAGTTTGTTTACAGTTACTTGGTTACTTTGTTAAAGAACAAATTAAACCCAGTGCTGTGATCAGAGGCATATTCATACTGTTTACGTTGAAAATAAATAAAAACCCGTTAAGGAACAGCTTGGATGCAGGAATTTTCTTTCTTAATACATTGCAGAGCTATTCAGTTGTCAAGCATATACATTGGATTGGTTATTCTAGGAAAATGGATCGGACCGGTATCGGCAGATAGCAATATTAAACGATCAGAATCGGATCGGGGCCCAAAAAACTTGATGGGGACATCCCTATACCTCATTTCTTCTCTGAGGAATTCAGCAGGTGGCAAGTCTGGTTTGGAGATAAAATACCAGCCAGTGGACTGTTCACCAGAAGAGAGAGTGTGTGTGTGTGTGTGTGTCTGTGTGTGTGTGTGTGTGTGTGTGTGTGTGTGTGTGTGTGTGTGTGTGTGTCTGTGTGTGTGTGTGTGTGTGTGTGTGTTCATGCACCTGTGCATAGAGAGTGAGACAGACTAAGATTAGAATGTAACATCATAAAGCTGTCATCTTCAGATACACAGGCATTTTTTGCAGACTCCTCACTCCCTGTGTTCTCCTTCTCCCCCCCCCCCACCACCTCCTGAACCCTTAGACAGACCCCTCCCCCCCACACATGGATTTACTTCCAGCTCCCACCATTTCCTCCCTCACCTGTTCCCTCGTCTGTGTCCTGCCACACACACACACACATCACATAAACACACAAACACACATCACATAAACACACAAACACACACACACACACACATCACATAAACATACACACACACACATCACATTAACACACACACACACACACACATAAACATACACACACACATCACATAAACATACACACACATCACATAAACATACACACACACATCACAAACATGCACACGTCACATAAACACACACATACACATAGTTACGACCCTCGGTCTGGAGAGGGTGCAAGGCAGTGAGACAAAAACGTTTAAATACAATAAAATAAATATATTTATTGACACCATGACAGGACAAGGGAACCGAACGGTTGCCAAAACAATAAACTACTAACAACAGTAACCCATCCCCCCCCCTTGACAGTGCTGAAAAGCACCAAAGCTAAAGACAGAAGGGGGCAACCGCTGCTAACCTAGTATGTCTAACAGGGGCAAGCTACGAGATGGGGTGTTTGCTCATGGGCATCTGACCTTGATCCCCTTGCCCAGAAGAGCTAAACAACTAAACACAACTCAAAATAGCCCACATGCCAACTTAACCAGAAACGGGCCTGACATTACAAACACAAAGTAGCTGCAACACACAAACTAAGCTAGCTGGCCGGGGAAGTGAGCACATGTGGGGGTTTCAATGGGAGACTGCAGAGCTGATGGAGACTGGATGATTCTGGACCGGGTGATTAGGGGATGAGGAGCACCTGGCCCACACCTGAACCTAGAGTCAGAGTGATACAGGAGGCAACACAAAACTACTACTGTGACACACCCGTGGCCGGAGCTGATGGAGACTGGATGATTCTGGACCGGGTGATTAGGGGATGAGGAGCACCTGGCCCACACCTGAACCTAGAGTCAGAGTGATACAGGTGGCAACACAAAACTACTACTGTGACACACCCGTGGCCGGAGCTGATGGAGACTGGATGATTCTGGACCGGGTGAATAGGGGATGAGGAGCACCTGGCCCACACCTGAACCTAGAGTCAGAGTGATACAGGAGGCAACACAAAACTACTACTGTGACACACCCGTGGCCGGAGCTGATGGAGACTGGATGATTCTGGACCGGGTGATTAGGGGATGAGGAGCACCTGGCCCACACCTGAACCTAGAGTCAGAGTGATACAGGAGGCAACACAAAACTACTACTGTGACACACCCGTGGCCGTAACACACATGCACACATCACATAAACACACGCACACACACATGCACAAATCACATAAACACATGCACATATCACATAAACACACACACATCACATAAACACACATGTACACATCACATAAACACACACACACATACACACCACATAAACACACACACATCACATAAACACATGCACATATCACATAAACACACACACATCACATAAACACATGCACATATCACATAAACACACACAAACACACCACATAAACACATGCACACACACACACACCATACAAACACACATGTACACATCACATAAACACACACACACATACACACCACATAAACACACACACATCACATAAACACACACACATCACATAAACACACACACATCATATAAACACACACACATCACATAAACACACACACATCACATAAACACATGCACACATGCACACATCACATAAACACACACACATCACATAAACACACACACATCACATAAACACACACACATCACATAAACACACACACATCACATAAACACATGCACATATCACATAAACACATGCACATATCACATAAACACACACGCACATGCACACATCACATAAACACATGCACATATCACATAAACACACACATGCACATATCACAGAAACACACACACATGCATACCACATAAACACACACACACACATCACATAAACACATGCACATATCACATAAACACACACACACACCACATAAACACATGCACACACACACACCATACAAACACACATGTACACATCACATAAACACACACACACATACACACCACATAAACACACACACATCACATAAACACTTGCACATATCACATAAACACACACACATACACACCACATAAACACACACATGCACACATCACTTAAACACACACACATGCACATATCACATAAACACACATGCACACCACATAAAAACACACACAGACACACACACACATCACATAAATACACACACACATTACATAAACACACACAAGCATCACATAAACACATACACATTACATAAACACACACACACACATCACATAATTACACACACACATGCAGACATCACATAAACACATACACCACATAAACACACATGCACACACTACATAAACTCAGGCACACACACACACACACCACATAAACACATGCACACACACACACACACACACCACATAAACACATGCACACACACACACCACATAAACACACACACACACACACACACCACATAAACACATGCACACACACACACACACACACACACACCTTATAAACACACATGTACACATCACCTAAACCCACACAAGGATGATCGTTTTTTACTGAGGTGTCTAAGCTCCAGGAGCTGGACCATGGCTTGCTTTCTCTAGATCAGGAGAAGGCTTTTGATGGGGTGGATCACCGTTACTTTTTCAAAACACTTGAAGGTTTTAGCTTTGGGGATACACTTATTTCATGGATCAAGTTGTTGTATTTTGGAGCCAGTGTTCTGTTAAAGGTAGGAGGTGGACTCAGCTGACCTGTCTCTGTTCAGAGAGGTATAAGCTATGGTTGTCCCTTATCTGGAATGCTGTACTCCCAGGCCATCGAGCCTTTTTAATTCAGCTCAGGCAGGGTCTCTCAGGGCTAACCTTTTCAGAAAACATCACTAATTCAGTTAGTTTATCAGCATACACTGATGATGTCACAGTTTTTATAACAAGTCAAAATGATTTAAAAATTCTCAAGCAGAAATTGGCCTGATATGAACAAGCTTCTTCTGCAAAAGTCAGTTGGTCAAAACCTGAGGGTTTATTACTGGGGGAGTGGAACAATGGAGAGAAGCCAACACTACCAGCTGGGCTTTAGTGGAAGACAGAAGGGAGGAAATGCTTAGGTGTCTTTCTGGGTAGTGACCACTTTCTGAGCAAAAACTGGGAGGGTTTAGTTGAAAAGATCAGTGCCCAGTTGTGTAGATGGACTTGGATCCAGCCTCAGTTGTCCTGTAGGAGGAGAGTCTTGATTGTAAATAACTTGATTGCCTCGATGTTCTGGTACCGGTTTACAGTTGTAGAACCTCCGGACAAGCTCATAAGAGAAGTACAGAAGACGCTGGTGAACTTCTTCTAGGGAGGCTTTCACTGCAGCAAATCTGCTGTATTGTTTCTACCAGTGTTAGAAGGAGGCCAGGGCCTGGTTGACCTCCAAAGGCATATCATAGCTTTTCGCCTTCAAACTGTGCAGTGACTATTATATCATAAACAGAAGCTTTGGAGTGAAACAGCATCTGTGTTGCTTCGTAGGATTATGAACCTGAACCATGACAAGCACTTGTTCTTTCTGGACCTAGCTGGCATGGGGTTCACTATGACACCTTCCTATCAGGCTGTCCTCTGAGCTTGGGGAACAGTCTTAAACACCAAAAGAGACTACTCCCAAATGTATGGCAGTGTAGGGGAGGAACCACTGTTCTATAACCCGCTGATACGCTGCAGGATCCTCAGCTCCGTAAGTGTACGGCGATCCCTCCCAAGAGCTGGATTTACTAAAATAGCATGTCTCAGATCAGGAGGACGGTGGAAAACGGCTGACATTTTTAGCCAAGACATTGATTTTAAATCCCTTCATCTAAGGTAGAGGCTGTTGGAGGAAGTGATCAGTGCACTTCCTGGTTTCTTAAGAGAGGCACAAGGAGGAGAATGTGGAGAGGATCCGCCAGTTATGTGGCCTGTTTTTCCATCTTTGTCCATCTGTGCTGCAGTGGAGGAGCAGCAGGAAGGGAACGGGGTCATTCTGTCTGTTAAAACATCAGAACTACAGGACTTCTCAAGAACATCAAAGAAGGCCTTGTACGCAGCCACTGTAAAGGTTCTCAATACAACATCACCAGCTGGCGTCCAGGAGTCGAGGTGGTTGAGTGTGGTGACACCAGGTTCATCTCCTAAAGGCAGTTGGAGGTCCCTGTACACCCCCCCCCATAAAGAAAAGCACTGCGGCCCTACAGTGGAGGGTGGTACATACACATATGCTACGAACAGACATGTGGCACATACAGATCCTCGAGCGGCGAGTCAGTGTTTTTTCTGTAATGATGAAGAAACTCTGCAGCACTGATGGCTCAGAGGTCCCAGGTTGGGCCCTCTTTTCTCTGTACTGCAGCGGTGCCTCAGAGGTTTAGGAGAGGTTTTCCAAGACGGCCTGTTTGTCTTTGGTCCGAGGTCCACGGCAGCACAGTGCAGACGTGTCACCTTAACTCATTTTCTGATAGGTCAGACAACAATGAGCATTTTGCCTTCGTAGAAGAAACAAAATGAAAGGCACAGGGTCCACAGATGCTCCACTTGTGTTCAGGGGTCTAGTGGCTGCTCGGCTGGAAATTGAGTTCACACATTTCAAAATGATTTCAAACTTGGAAGAATTTGTTTCTGTCTGGGGACATGGAGATGTTCTGTGCTCTGCAGAAAACTAACTGCTTCTTCTTCATTTCTGACAAAGGGAAAGTCGGTGTCTTGTTTTTGCTGTGTATGGGGATTGTTGTTCAATATGTATCTGTTATTTTTATGTGAATGAAAAATTCGACCATTAAAGACTCGGTTAAAGGTCAAAAGGTCTCTCTCTCTCCCTCTCTCTCTCTGAATTAAAAAATAGAAATAAGATTTGTATTTTTACATATTTATTGTCATAGTGGTGTTTTTGATTCCGGAGTGGTTTCGACCGGCTCAGCTGTGAGTCATACAGACTCATGGAGTCGGAGGCGTGGGGCTGGAAAAGCTCACACTCCGACATGGAGTTGAACTCTGTTCGACTTTCCATTGCTCGGTGGGAGATTGCAGTTTAGCGATAGGTGAAATTGTTGGTTATGACAGTGTAAAGTCCGCATCTAGAATGAATACTGGAGCCGTTATTTTTCTGAACAGTATTGAAAATGGTTGTTGAAAAAGGCATGGTAATCCAAGACACCTTTGTTCAAGTGGTGCCGCTGGTTAATCTGGCCAAAAAGGTCATTTTGTTGAAAGTCCCCCCGTTCATTAGCAATGAAATGTTGTGAGAGAACTGGTGAGACACAGACAATTAATGTGCCCTATACAACTGATTCCTCTGAGCTGTAAATCTGCACATTTAGAACGCGTCGTTTCCTTCAGAAGGCAGGTCTTTATGATTCTGAAGAACAACACTGAGGGGTTAAATTTGATGGTGAAGTTCAGAGTAGATGGTTTTCACTACAATGTTTATGTATCTTCGGAGAAAATGAAATGTTTTGGTTGTGGAATGGAGGGTCATCTCATCCGTTCCTGTCCAGAGAAACCAACTACTGAGTCAGACGAGGGTGCGACTGCAGCACAGAGCCCTGAGCAAACTGGTACTGCAGCACCGAGTGGAAAGCAGCAAATCACACAGCAGGAGAAAAACCAGTGAAGCTGAGTTCCAGGCTTTTTTCCGTTTTACAACTTTTTTCTGTATTATCGGGGACATAAGAATGGGTAGCTTAAATTTAAATGGAGAAAGGAATTGTGGGAAAAGGGCCTCCCTTTGCAAGCTGTGTGCTCTTCAAAAGTTAGATGTGTTTTTTCCACAAGAGACACACAGTACTGCAGAGACAGAGGCTGACTGGAGGAAAGAATGGACTGGTGAGACCTTTTTAAGTCACAAAACCAGTAACAGTGGTGGAGTTGGGATGCTTTTCTCCAGGAATTTCATTTCTCAGTCGTTTGAGTGTGAAGACGTTATTAAAGGCCATCTGTTAAAATTAACAGCATGAAAATGTGAAAATGGTGCATATTAATATCTATGCTCCAGTTGTGGGAGTGGACAGGTTAGTCTTTCTAGATGTTTTAAATGAAGGTATTGAGAATTGGAGCAGTGAGCAATATTTATTTATTAGTGGAGATTTTAACTGTACTGAGGACAGCATGTTCAGTAAGGTGTCCTTGAGTGCTCTGAAAGGCGCCCACAAATAAAATGTATTACTATTATTATTGTTATTTCTTTCGTGTTTCCTGTTTTATATCCTGTAGAGCCGGATCCAAACCAGGGACCCGAGGCGCTATAGGGCAGATGTCACTTGATTGACAGTACCGTCATAATATGTGGGCTGTTCCGAGTAGGGCGATCTTCTGGACTGCACAGATGTTGACGTTGCCTGGGATACGGTCGGTGAACTTTTCCATTCCCTTCCTCATGAGACCCAGAGCTCCGATGACCACTGGTGTTGTTTCGGTCTTCATTCCCCACATCCTGTTGATTTCAGTCTCCAGGTCTTTGTACTTGGTCAGCTTCTCTGTGACTTTCACTGAGGTGTTTTTTACAGTGTTGCCATGTCGATGAGCATGCTCCTCTTTTCCTTCCTGTCCTTGATAGCACTGTCAGGCTTATTATTATTATTATTATTATTATTATACAAATGTCCTTTAACTTCATGCCATAATACAACATAATAAGCGGGTGGGTCCATTCCTTGGGCCTTGGGTTAGAATGAGGTAGAAGTCTATGTGGTGGATAGTGCCTTTCTTAGGATATGAGATGTTCCCAGTAGTGCCACCTTCTGTACTTCCTGTATTCTGATGTTACCCGGCGGGATCCATTGGGTGTATTTCTCCGTCCCTTTTTTTACAAGTCCCAGGGCTCCTATCACTACCGGTATTGTTGTGGTTTTTACAAGTCCCAGGGCTCCTATCACTACTGGTATTGTTGTGGTTTTTACAAGTCCCAGGGCTCCTATCACTGCCGGTATTGTTGTGGTTTTTACAAGTCCCAGGGCTCCTATCACTACCGGTATTGTTGTGGTTTTTACAAGTCCCAGGGCTCCTATCACTACCGGTATTGTTGTGGTTTTTACAAGTCCCAGGGCTCCTATCACTACTGGTATTATTGTGGTTTTTACAAGTCCCAGGGCTCCTATCACTACCAGTATTATTGTGGTTTTTACAAGTCCCAGGGCTCCTATCACTTCTGGTATTGTTGTGGTTTTTACAAGTCCCAGGGCTCCTATCACTACCAGTATTATTGTGGTTTTTACAAGTCCCAGGGCTCCTATCACTACTGGTATTGTTGTGGTTTTTACAAGTCCCAGGGCTCCTATCACTGCCGGTATTGTTGTGGTTTTTACAAGTCCCAGGGCTCCTATCACTACCGGTATTGTTGTGGTTTTTACAAGTCCCAGGGCTCCTATCACTACCGGTATTGTTGTGGTTTTTACAAGTCCCAGGGCTCCTATCACTACTGGTATTATTGTGGTTTTTACAAGTCCCAGGGCTCCTATCACTACCAGTATTATTGTGGTTTTTACAAGTCCCAGGGCTCCTATCACTTCTGGTATTGTTGTGGTTTTTACAAGTCCCAGGGCTCCTATCACTACCAGTATTATTGTGGTTTTTACAAGTCCCAGGGCTCCTATCACTACTGGTATTATTGTGGTTTTTACAAGTCCCAGGGCTCCTATCACTACTGGTATTATTGTGGTTTTTACAAGTCCCAGGGCTCCTATCACTACTGGTATTATTGTGGTTTTTACAAGTCCCAGGGCTCCTATCACTACCAGTATTATTGTGGTTTTTACAAGTCCCAGGGCTCCTATCACTTCTGGTATTGTTGTGGTTTTTACAAGTCCCAGGGCTCCTATCACTACCAGTATTATTGTGGTTTTTACAAGTCCCAGGGCTCCTATCACTACTGGTATTGTTGTGGTTTTTACAAGTCCCAGGGCTCCTATCACTGCCGGTATTGTTGTGGTTTTTACAAGTCCCAGGGCTCCTATCACTACCGGTATTGTTGTGGTTTTTACAAGTCCCAGGGCTCCTATCACTACCGGTATTGTTGTGGTTTTTACAAGTCCCAGGGCTCCTATCACTACTGGTATTATTGTGGTTTTTACAAGTCCCAGGGCTCCTATCACTACCAGTATTATTGTGGTTTTTACAAGTCCCAGGGCTCCTATCACTTCTGGTATTGTTGTGGTTTTTACAAGTCCCAGGGCTCCTATCACTACCAGTATTATTGTGGTTTTTACAAGTCCCAGGGCTCCTATCACTACTGGTATTATTGTGGTTTTTACAAGTCCCAGGGCTCCTATCACTACTGGTATTATTGTGGTTTTTACAAGTCCCAGGGCTCCTATCACTACTGGTATTGTTGTGGTTTTTATAAGTCCCAGGGCTCCTATCACTACTGGTACTGTTGTGGTTTTTACAAGTCCCAGGGCTCCTACCACTACTGGTATTGTTGTGGTTTTTACAAGTCCCAGGGCTCCTATCACTACTGGTATTGTTGTGGTTTTTACAAGTGCCAGGGCTCCTATCACTACTGGTATTGTTGTGGTTTTTATAAGTCCCAGGGCTCCTATCACTACTGGTACTGTTGTGGTTTTTACAAGTCCCAGGGCTCCTATCACTACTGGTATTGTTGTGGTTTTTACAAGTCCCAGGGCTCCTATCACTACTGGTATTGTTGTGGTTTTTACAAGTCCCAGGGCTCCTACCACTACTGGTATTGTTGTGGTTTTTACAAGTCCCAGGGCTCCTATCACTACTGGTATTGTTGTGGTTTTTATAAGTCCCAGGGCTCCTATCACTACCGGTATTGTTGTGGTTTTTACAAGTGCCAGGGCTCCTATCACTACTGGTATTGTTGTGGTTTTTACAAGTCCCAGGGCTCCTACCACTACTGGTACTGTTGTGGTTTTTACAAGTCAAAAGAGGGGCTACTTCTATCGTGTGGACATGGTTTGGGTATGAAATGTCTGACACAGACCAGAAAACTCTACTTTGTAAAATATGCCGCACACCGGTCCCCACAACAGACTCATACACCGCCTCTTTTACCATCTATGCAAGAATCATGCCAAACAGTTCAGCTTGTGGGTCCAAACATGGACAATGCAGCTCCTCTTGCCTCCTGCTTAGAGCTGAGATCAGCGTGTCATCACTCTGCTGCTTAACAAATGGAGGGAAGCTCTCACAAGCGGTGAGCGGACACTGTTGATCCAGTATTATAATGGCTCTGTTAGACTGGATGAGGATGATGTTTTCCCTTCAATGAACATTTCCCCAGATTTTAAGGACTGTACAGGACCTCTTTTAAAAAGTGAGAATCCCTCTGTGTTTTCTTTTCAGGACCCAAATGGGAGGTCAGTGTATAAAGTGAATGGGCGGCATGGTGGTGCAGTGGTTAGCGCTGTCGCCTCACAGCAATAAGGTCCTGGGTACGAACCCCGGGATTGTCCAACCTTGGGGGTCGCCCCAGGTCGTCCTCTGTGTGGCATTTGCATGTTCTCCCCGTGTCTGCGGTGGGTTTTCTCCGGGTGCTCCGGTTTCCCCCACCATCAGAAAGACATGCATATTAGGGTTAATACTCCTGTCTGTGCCCCTGACCGAGGCATGGCAAGACCAACTGGAGTTGGTCCCCGGGCGCTGCACGATGGCTGCCCACTGCTCCTAGCTACACAGCTAGGATTGGGTAAATGCAGAGAGGAATTTTCCCACGGCCATCAATAAAGTATGTCTCTCAAAATGTTTGTTAAAATTCTGCACAGGGACAAATTACATGTTAAGCCTGATGCTCCATGGAGGACTCACTTAGGTCTGAGTGACAGTGTTGGTCGTGAGTGGAGAGCGCTGTACAGACCACCATTGGTCAGAAGAGCTGCAGACCTGCAGTGGAGGGTTTACATGGTGTTGTGGCTGTTAATGCTTTTGTCTCTGTTATTAATTCTGATGTCAGCCAAGAGTGTCCATTTTGCTCTAATGGTGAAACTGTCTTTCATTGCTTCATGGAATGTTGTCGACTGCCGCCATTTTTTACTCTGCTGGAAAATAATTTTGGGTTGTTTGGGGAGGTCTTTTCCAAACCCATGTTCATTCTGGGCTACAGGTACTCTCAGAAAAACAAGGCCAAGTGCAGCTTCTTAATGTCGTTCTGGGGAGTGCAAAGATGGCCATGTACCTGAGCAGAAGGAACAGAATGGAGGACGCTGGGGATGAAGATGCTGGTTTTTTGTTTGTAAAATGTTAAGAACTCGTTTAAAAGTAGATTTTTGCTACTTCACAATGATGGAAGATCTGGAACGTTTTTGCAGTGTGTGGTGTAAAAACGTGCTTTGCTGTGTTGTTGATGATGAGCTGATCTTGGGGAGTGTCCTGAGTTGATTTAATAATAATAATAATACTAATAATAATAAATCAATCTGGCTCCACCATCAGGTCCTTGTATAACCAAAGTGAGAGCTGTGTCCGCATTCTCGGCACAAAGTCAAACATGTTTTTGGTGGGTGTCGGACTCCGCCAAGGTTGTCCCTTGTCTCCAATTCTGTTTGTGATATTCATGGACAGGATCTCAAGATGCAGCCAAGGTGAGGAGTGTGTCCGTTTTGGGAACCTCAGAACTGCATCTCTGCTCTTCACAGATCAAGTGGTTTTGTTGGCTTCATCAGAACGTAACCTCCAGCACACTGGGGCAGTTTGCAGCCGAGTGTGAAATGGTCGGGATGAGAGTCAGCACCTCCAAGTCTGAGGCCATGGTTCTCCACCAGAAAATGGTGGATTGCTCCCTCCAGGTTGGGGAAGAGTTTTTGCCTCAAGTGAAGCAGTTCCAGTATCTCGGGGTCTTGTTCACGAGTGAAGGCAGGATGGAGCGGGAGATTTACAGGTGGATTGGTGCAGCATCAGCAGTAATGTGGACATTGTACCGGACCGTTGTGGTGAAGAGGGAGCTGAGCCGGAAGGCAAAGCTCTCAATCTACCAGTCAGTCTTGGTTCCAACCCTCACCTATGGTCATGAGCTTTGGGTGGTGACCGAAAGGGTGAGATCGTGGGTACAAGGAGCTGAAATGAGTTTCCTCCGTAGGGTGTCTGGGCTCAGCCTTAGAGACAGGGTGAGGAGCTCGGACATCCGGAGGGAGCTCGGAGTAGAGCCGCTGCTCCTTTGTGTCGAAAGGAGCCAGTGGAGGTGGTTCAGGCATGTGATCAGGATGCCTCCTGGGCGCCTTCCTTTGGAGGTTTACCAGGCACGTACAACTGGGAGGAGACCCCGGGGTAGACCCAGAACTTGCTGGAGGGACTACATGTCCAGTCTGGTCTGGGAACGCCTTGGGATCCCCCAGGAGGAGCTGGAGGGTGTTGCTGGGGAGAGGGAGGTCTGGAATGCCCTACTTAGCTTGCTGCCACCATGACCCCACCCTGGAGAAGCGGCTGAAGATGAGATGAGATGAGATAAATCAATCGTATACAACGCTTTCCTAACACTCAAAGTGGCTTTACAATAAACGGGGTGAAACAAGACAACAGGTAAACACAACACAACATGCAGGGGTGGATGGGAAGGGGGGAGGGAGAAGACATACAGGGGTGGATGGGAAGGGGGGAGGGAGAAGACATACAGGGGTGGATGGGAAGGGGGGCTACGAGAGGGAGAAGCGGCAGCCATACATGACACCAGCAGTACTCCCCCACTTAGACACACCCGAAAGGGCAAGAAAAACACATGTAGATTCAGATTTAAGAACAGATTTGGATTCTGTGCATCTGATGTTGGTCTTTATACCGCCTGTTTTGTTGTAACTTCTGTCATTTTTATTAAAGTATTGATGAAAATTAAAAAAAACCTCTCTCTCTTGTCTGTCTGTCTGTCTGTCTGTCTGTCTCCATACAGGTCAGCTGACGGTTGCTGAGGCAGGGAAAAGACACATCCCTTCCACGCCGCTGTGTCCAGGAGCAGAGAGGTGGAGGGTGAGGTTCTTGGGATGAGAGATGGGTTGGGGGTGTGAGGCTGTGATACTGATAGAGGGAAAATGAGCAAAGAAAAGGGAGGAGAGAGAGAAGGAAAAAAGACATATGCTTTCTAACCGAGGCAATGGTTTCTGCTCTTCTTTCTTACCACATATAGTATATGTGAGAGAGACAGACAGCGAGAGAGAGAGAGGGACAGACAGCCAGAGAGAGAGAGAGAGACAGGGAGAGAGAGAGAGAGAGAGACAGCGAGAGAGAGAGAGACAGGGAGAGGGAGATAGAGAGAGAGACAGCTAGAGAGAGAGAGAGAGGGAGAGAGACAGCGAGAGAGAGACAGTGAGAGAGAGGGAGAGAGGGAGAGGGAGAGAGAGAGACAGAGAGGGAGATAGAGAGAGAGACACACAGAGGGAGATAGAGAGAGAGAGAGACAGCGAGAGAGAGAGGGAGAGGGAGAGAGGGAGAGAGAGAGAGAGAGAGAGGGAGACAGAGAGAGACAGAGAGGGAGATAGAGAGAGAGACAGCGAGAGAGAGACAGAGAGGGAGACAGAGACAGAGAGAGAGACAGAGAGGGAGACAGTGAGAGAGAGGGAGAGAGAGAGGGAGGGAGGGGGAAGGAAAGGGGACGCAGGTGCTGAAGGTTTTCTTTTAAATCATAAGATGTGAAATTGTGAATGTAGGACAGTTGGTAAAGTGGAGCGTCTGTTGCTAAACACAAGACACAAACCATCAAAGGATGAGAGACGGAGGTGTGTGTTTGTGTGTGTGTGTGTGTGTGTGTGTGTCTGTGTGTGTGTGTGTGTGTAATGGTGGGTGGGAGGGTATAAAATGCTGGTGTGTGGGTGGATGGATTACAGAGTGCAGTGCTCTGGGTGTGAGCAGTGTGTGTGTGTGGGTGGGTGGATGGGAGGGTGGATGTGTGTGTGTGTGTGTGTGTGTGTGTGTGTGTGTGTGTGTGTGTGTGTGTGTGTGTGTGTGTGTGTGTGTGTGTGTGTGTGTGTGTGTGTGAGGAGTCAGTACAGTCAGATATGAAAACACCCACGTGATACGAGGGCATGTCTGCTGGTCTCGTAAGCAGGCTGGGTGGTTAGTTGTGGGGATACAGTGTGTAGTGGGGATACGGTGTGTAGTGGGGATACAGTGTGTAGTGGGGATACGGTGTGTAGTGGGGATACAGTGTGTAGTGGGGATACGGTGTGTAGTGGGGATACGGTGTGTAGTGGGGATACGGTGTGTAGTGGGGATACAGTGTGTAGTGGGGATACGGTGTGTAGTGGGGATACAGTGTGTAGTGGGGATACAGTGTGTAGTGGGGATACAGTGTGTAGTGGGGATACAGTGTGTAGTGGGGATACGGTGTGTAGTGGGGATACAGTGTGTAGTGGGGATACGGTGTGTAGTGGGGATACAGTGTGTAGTGGGGATAGTGTGTAGTGGGGATACAGTGTGTAGTGGGGATACAGTGTGTAGTGGGGATACAGTGTGTAGTGGGGATACAGTGTGTAGTGGGGATACAGTGTGTAGTGGGGATACAGTGTGTAGTGGGGATACGGTGTGTAGTGGGGATACAGTGTGTAGTGGGGATACGGTGTGTAGTGGGGATACAGTGTGTAGTGGGGATACAGTGTGTTGTGGGGATACAGTGTGTAGTGGGGATACAGTGTGTAGTGGGGATACAGTGTGTTGTGGGGATACGGTGTGTAGTGGGGATACAGTGTGTTGTGGGGATAGTGTGTAGTGGGGATACAGTGTGTTGTGGGGATACGGTGTGTAGTGGGGATACGGTGTGTAGTGGGGATACAGTGTGTAGTGGGGATACAGTGTGTAGTGGGGATACAGTGTGTAGTGGGGATACGGTGTGTAGTGGGAATACGGTGTGTTGTGCCTGCAGATACCAGCTCGTGTGCGTTTTGCTGCTCTCCAGCACCACCCAAATCATAACCAAGCCGTTCGCCTGCCTTCATCACTGCAGTCAGCACATGGGACACGTGAGCGATGACGGCAGGTGGTGCTGCAGCAGCCCACACGGCCAAACTCACTCAGAACGGTGCTTTTACACCACGTTTTACTACATCGTGGGCTAAACGAGGGGTGGAGGGACTGATTGATGATTTGGTTTGTTTGGCGGCGGGGATGGTGCTGACATGAACAGCCCTGGTGTTTCATTTCGAATGACCTCTGAGGGTTGGAGTAGTCACACAACACTGCTACAACCCCCCATCATTATAGGTGTCAGTAGGCTGCACAACAACAAGTTGTGAGTGTAACGTGAAGGTTTAGGTAAGTGTTAGAGTGCTAGACGTCGAGCTCTCAGGGTTCAGCGTGGGGTCTTGATAGAGAGAATGTATATCGGGGGAATAAAGCAATGCAGATGTTTATGATGTGTGTGATGGGGAGCTACAATGTGTGTGTGTGTGTGTGTGAGAGAGAAAGTTTTGATTGGATGAATGACAGAGTTTCCATTGGGGCTCTTGTGTGGGTTGGTAAGTTTGCAACAACAAAACAAAACAAACAACATCTTCAAAATGTGGGTTGTCATAAAACCTTTAAGACAAAGAAAGTTTCTTGCCATTGCAATCTGTCTGTTAGTCTGGGCTGTCTGTCTGTTAGTCTGGACTATCTGTCTGTCTGTTAGTCTGGACTGTCTGTCTGTCTGTTAGTCTGGGCTGTCTGTTTGTTAGTCTGGACTGTCTGTCTGTCTGTTAGTCTGGACTGTCTGTCTGTTAGTCTGGGCTGTCTGTCTGTTAGTCTGGACTGTCTGTCTGTCTGTTAGTCTGGACTGTCTGTCTGTCTGTTAGTCTGGACTGTCTGTCTGTTAGTCTGGGCTGTCTGTCTGTCTGTTAGTCTGGACTGTCTGTCTGTTAGTCTGGACTGTCTGTCTGTCTGTTAGTCTGGACTGTCTGTCTGTTAGTCTGGACTGTCTGTCTGTCTGTCTGTTAGTCTGGACTGTCTGTCTGTCTGTTACTCTGGGCTGTCTGTTTGTTAGTCTGGACTGTCTGTCTGTCTGTTAGTCTGGACTGTCTGTCTGTTAGTCTGGGCTGTCTGTCTGTTAGTCTGGGCTGTCTGTCTGTTAGTCTGGGCTGTCTGTCTGTCTGTTAGTCTGGGCTGTCTGTCTGTTAGTCTGGACTGTCTGTCTGTCTGTTAGTCTGGACTGTCTGTCTGTCTGTTAGTCTGGACTGTCTGTCTGTTAGTCTGGGCTGTCTGTCTGTCTGTTAGTCTGGGCTGTCTGTCTGTCTGTTAGTCTGGGCTGTCTGTCTGTTAGTCTGGGCTGTCTGTCTGTCTGTTAGTCTGGGCTGTCTGTCTGTCTGTTAGTCTGGGCTGTCTGTCTGTTAGTCTGGACTGTCTGTCTGTTAGTCTGGGCTGTCTGTTAGTCTGGACTGTCTGTCTGTTAGTCTGGGCTGTCTGTCTGTTAGTCTGGGCTGTCTGTCTGTTAGTCTGGACTGTTTGTTAGTCTGGGTTGTCTGTCTGTCTGTTAGTCTGGACTGTCTGTCTGTTAGTCTGGGCTGTCTGTCTGTCTGTTAGTCTGGGCTGTCTGTCTGTTAGTCTGGGCTGTCTGTCTGTTAGTCTGGGCCGTCTGTCTGTCTGTTAGTCTGGGCTGTCTGTCTGTTAGTCTGGACTGTTTGTTAGTCTGGGCTGTCTGTCTGTCTGTTAGTCTGGGCTGTCTGTCTGTTAGTCTGGGCTGTCTGTCTGTTAGTCTGGGCCGTCTGTCTGTCTGTTAGTCTGGGCTGTCTGTCTGTTAGTCTGGGCTGTCTGTCTGTTAGTCTGGACTGTTTGTTAGTCTGGGTTGTCTGTCTGTCTGTTAGTCTGGACTGTCTGTCTGTTAGTCTGGGCTGTCTGTCTGTCTGTTAGTCTGGGCTGTCTGTCTGTTAGTCTGGACTGTCTGTCTGTTAGTCTGGACTGTCTGTCTGTTAGTCTGGGCTGTCTGTCTGTTAGTCTGGGCTGTCTGTCTGTCTGTTAGTCTGGGCTGTCTGTCTGTCTGTTAGTCTGGGCTGTCTGTCTGTCTGTTAGTCTGGGCTGTCTGTCTGTTAGTCTGGGCTGTCTGTCTGTTAGTCTGGGCTGTCTGTCTGTCTGTTAGTCTGGGCTGTCTGTCTGTCTGTTAGTCTGGGCTGTCTGTCTGTTAGTCTGGGCTGTCTGTCTGTTAGTCTGGGCTGTCTGTCTGTCTGTTAGTCTGGGCTGTCTGTCTGACTGTTGCCTTCCTGGGGTGCTGCAGCCTGCCTGGTACCTGTCTACCGTAGTGGCTGTCCACCTCCATAATCTGGTTCTCTGTAAGTATCACTGCCAACGTGTCTGTCTGTCTGTCTGTCTGTTAGTCTGGGCTGTCTGTCTGTTAGTCTGGGCTGTCTGTCTGTTAGTCTGGGCTGTCTGTCTGTCTGTTAGTCTGGGCTGTCTGTCTGACTGTTGCCTTCCTGGGGTGCTGCAGCCTGCCTGGTACCTGTCTACCGTAGTGGCTGTCCACCTCCATAATCTGGTTCTCTGTAAGTATCACTGCCAACGTGTCTGTCTGTCTGTCTGTCTGTCTGTCTGTCTGTCTGTCTGGCTACCTGTGAGCGGTCCGCCTGTCTGTGTGTGATTGTTCAGCTATCTGTCGAGCTTCCTCCCAGCCTCTCCAGCTGTCTGTCTGTCTGGCTACCTGTCTGACATCCATGTGTCAGAGTTTCTACCCACCCAACAGTCCATCACTGTTTGGGCACCCTACTGCATGGTTTGCGTGTCTGTCCTGGTTGGATGAAACGCCCCCCCCGTCTCAACACACCGCAGCCCTCCTACCTGTCAGGGAAGTAATTCAGGGTGGACTACTGCAGGCCTGCCATTTCTTATGATACAAGGAGAGCACGTACAGTACATTAACCTGCGATGAATATGATTTTCCACTGCAGGAGCCCCCCCCCCCACACACACACACACATTACATTATGCGTTTGAGTGAGCAGAGCATTTTAAAATGAGGTTGTTCATTCATTTGAACCATAAAAGGACCTCTCATATGTGTTATAATATATATATGTGTGTGTGTGTGTGTGTGTGTGCGTGTGTGTGTGTTATATAATATGTGTTAAAACATATATATGTGTTATAAAAAGGCCATGATAAATCTATTGTTTCAAGTGAACATCATTGTCTTTGTCTTGTGCACCTAACATGTGTGTGTGTGTTTCGATGTGTGAGTGCATAAGTGTGTGTGTAGTGTCAGAGAGAGAGAATGGTTTGTCAGTGTGCGTTTGCATGCCTGCCTTCTCTCCTGTGTGTGTTTATCTGCACACCTGATTGTGCGTTCATGCCCGAATGCACGTCTGTCAGTGTTCTTCACATGAACCTGTGGCTTGAGTTTGAATGGCGGATGTAAATTGTGTGTATCTCTGTGAAGTGTGCGTGCGTGTGTGTGTGTGTGTGTGTGTGTGTGTGTGTGTGTGTACCATGTTTTTCTATCCTAATGGGGACATTTGGAAAAACCAGAAACCACCTACCTTGTGGGGCCATTTTATGGGGCCCCACAAGGAAAAGGGTCTATTTTAGGGTTAAGGTTAGGTTAAGGTTAGGGTAAGGGTTACGGTTAGGTTAAGGTTAAGGTTAGGGTAAGGGTTAGGTTAGGCACGTAGTGTGTGTGGTTTAGGTTAAGTTTAAGAGCTAGGGTTAGGGTTAAGGTAAGGGTTAGGGCTAGGTTACAGTTAGGGTAAGGGTTAGGGTTACGTTAAGGTTAGGGTAAGGGTTAGGTTAAGGTTAGGTTAAGGTAAGGGTTAGGGCTAGGTTAAGGTTAGGGTAAGGGTTAGGTTAAGGTTAGGGTAAGGGTTAGGATAAAGTTAGGGTAAGGGTAAGGTTAAGGTTAGGTTAAGGTAAGGGTTATGGTTAGAGTAAGGGTTAGGTTTGGGTTAGAGTTTGGGTTAGGGTAAGTTTAGGGTAAGGATTAGGTTTAGGTTAAGGTTAGGTTTGGGTTAGAGTTTGGGTTTTTGGGTTATGAGTTATACTTATTTAGCACTGGCCTACTGATCTGAGGGATGGTATAATGCTGGACGGTGAATGTGGGCGAACGTGGGCAGGTGGACAGTGAATGTGGGCAAGGCTGGTCTAGGTAGACCGTAAGGCTGGTCGGGATAGACCGTCAACGTGAATGTGGGCAGGGATGGTCGGGTTAGACCGTCAATTGGCAGGGCTGGTCAGTAAATGTGGGCAGGGGTGATCTATAATGAAGCCCAAAGTCGTGCGACGTTTCGGTATTTTTGTACCTTCTTCAGGCGAGGGCTTAGACTTTTCACAAGCAGGCGGTATCTCGCAGCTGAACAGTGAATGTGGGCGAGGCTGGTCGAGGTAGACCGTAAGACTGGTCGGGCTAGACCGTCAACGTGAATGTGGGCAGGGCTAGAGTGAATGTGGGCAAGGCTGGTCGGGCTGGCCATAAGGCTGGTCGGGCTAGACCGTCAACGTGAATGTGGGCAGGGCTAGAGTGAATGTGGGCAGGGCTGGTCGAGGTAGACCATAAGGCTGGTCGGGCTAGACCGTCAACGTGAATGTGGGCAGGGCTGGTCGAGGTAGACCATAAGACTGGTCGGGCTAGACCGTCAACGTGAATGTGGGCAGGGCTAGAGTGAATGTGGGCAAGGCTGGTCGGGCTGGCCATAAGGCTGGTCGGGCTAGACCGTCAACGTGAATGTGGGCAGGGCTGGTCGAGGTAGACCATAAGACTGGTCGGGCTAGACCGTAGGACTGGTCGGCCTAGACCATAAGACTGGTCGGGCTAGACCGTCAGTGGCCAGGGCTGGTCAGTGAATGTGGACAGGGGTGATCGGGCTAGACCGTAGGACTGGTCGGGCTAGACCGTAGGACTGGTCGGGCTAGACCGTCAGTGGGCAGGGCTGGTCAGTGAATGTGGACAGGGGTGATCGGGCCAGGGTTCAAACCTCAACTAGGGCTTTTTGTTACCCTCTCAGGGTTAAGACCACAACTAGGGTTACCGGCAGAGTTTGGGCTTTAAGGTTAAGATTGGGGTTAAGGTTAGGGTTAGGCCAGGGGCCAGGGTACCCCCATCCGGCCTGGCGCAGGCGTAATAGGTTAGATTTTAACGGTCCCTCAGTTCGGTTCAAAGGGTTAGGGTTAGGGTTGGGGTTGGGGTTCAGGGGGTCAATTAATGACTTAGGTTGCACTGGCCTACGGTGTCTGAACTAGTCCCCCCAATGGGTAAAGATGGTTGACTGACTTGGAATGGTGGTTGTGTCCGTAATGTGGCAGGACTGTCTAGCTCAGTCAGCTAGGCCCAGACACGGGAGACGAGGGCTCAAGTCCCGCTCCGGGCCCCCCAGTCCACCCACCATTCATTTTTATCTTATGGGTCTAGGGCTCCACCTCGGTCTGGGTTGCACAGGCCTCCCATAAGGTGGGCCGCCTTGGATGGGGACAAGCATACATGCACACAAACTGCTGTCGCCATATAACGCAGACACACACACCCATATACACCCATATACACCCACACACATACACACTTGATCGGATGGACTCAACAAGGGATCAAGCAAACAGTCCAGCTACTTCATAAACTCAAATAATGAAACTCGCAGAGTAATATCGCAGTCCCAGCAGCCAGGGCAGCATATGCATTTCTTATCCATCGGTTTGTGGAACCAAATGAGGATCTTGCTGCAAACGGCATCAATCACACGTGAGTCTGAGCCGTTGCTGGCCACGCCTGCAGCGGCAGCGCTCTGATGGACCTCCTCCCTAACTTAGCCTGGCAGCTCTTCTTCAAACCTGCACATTTCATCTGCTGGAGATACAAACATATTTGTCTGTGTCCACACACTCCACTCCTCCCTCCCTCCCTCCATCCACCCCCCGTGATGTGAAGCATGACACTCTCTCTCTCTCTCTCTCTCTCTCTCTCTCTCTCTCTCTCTCTCTCTCTCTCTCTCTCTCTCTCTCTCTCCTCTCCTTTCCAGCCTAGATGTTGACATGCACCAGTAAAGTAAGGGATTAGATGTGTTCAGTTGTCATTTTGACCCAATACTGATAAAAATGTTAAAAAAAAGGAAGAAAAAAGATGAATGGATGGGGAGAGAAGACGAGGAGGAGAGGAGAGGAGAGGATGACAACAGGGGGTGTTTTCTAATTCTGAACTACGCAGGGATTCTGAACGCAGCGCGGATGGGCGATAATTGCTTTGCACACACACACACACACACACACACACACACACACACACACACACACACACACACACACACACACACACACACACACACGCACACAAAGGAACTAATAGATACAAACACAAAAACGTGCTCCTGAGGAAGAAAGTAAGAGCTCATAATGAGCCTCTTTTTTTCTCAAAAGTAAGAAAATCCCACAGATACTCAGACCTGGGAGGGAGTGTTAGCTATTCATGGACACTCGTGTAACGTCCCTCCATCCATCATCCAAACCGCTGATGCTGCTCTCAGGGTGGCGGGGATGCTGCACCCCATCATCCCAGCAGTCACTGGGCGGCAGGCGGGCGGGGAGACACCCTGGACGGGCCGCCAGCCCATCATCCCAGCAGTCACTGGGCGGCAGGCGGGCGGGGAGACACCCTGGACGGGCCGCCAGGCCGCCAGGCCACCAGGCCACCAGGCCATCAGGGTCTGTATAACTAGATCTGACATGGTTGGAAAGAACTCAAAAGGAGGAACAAGGTGTAGAAACAAACCCACTGCTCCTCTTGAAGCCGTTGACATGCTGATCTGTGGTCAGTATGGTCTTCTGGTCATCTTCCATTTTCTTCGACAGGCAGAAAGCAGGCAACTACAAGATGCAAGTACGTATGACTCCATCAGCAAGTCACTTACTTTCCTTGTAAACAGTGTTGAGGGGCGGTACGGCGGCCCAGTGCTTAGCACTCGGTACCTTTACATGATGCTAGAAAACGTGGATTTATTGTGTTAGTCCGACTAAAACTGGACTTTTAAAACACGTGTTTTAAAATACCTGTTAGTTCGACTGACATGGTACTAAATCGAATCTCTCGAAGTTGGACCAACACACCTAGATGATGGGGTTGGGGATGGATTTACTCTGGCATGTATACGCTTCAGTCGGCCCCGAACTGGCCTAGGCGTTCTGCACATGATCCATAGTCCCCGCGGGGGCCTTTCACCCGGAAGTGGAACAGCGTAGTATCAACAGTACCAACATGGCGGGTGCTAGGGCGAGAACCGCCACCTACCTAGCGTACCGGGGTCGGACATACTTCCGTCAGTAAACCCATTCTCCCCCGGTTCTTGTCCACTGGGACTGGGACAGCTGTCCAATCACATGGCCTAATCCAGCTGCAACCGTAGCTCCACTCAGCTGTGCATGTATGGCCATGACTGACGCCTCACAGCAAGGAGGTCCTGGGTTCGAACCCCCGGCCGGCCCAGCTCCTCTCTGTGTGGAGTCTGCATGTGGTCCCCAGGTCGTGTGGGTTCCCTCCCACCATCAAAAAGACACGCATGTTAGGGTTAATACTCCTGCCTGTGCCCCTGAGCAAGGCAGTGGAAAGAAGAAGTGGAGTTGGTCCCCGGGTGCTGCAGCTGCCACTGCTGCTACACAACAGCGTGGTTACATGCAGACAACACACTCACTGCAACAACACAAAGACACAATAAAGTGGCTTTCTTCTTCTCTTCTCCGGATCTGCCAGACGCAGGGGAAGGGCAGAGGGGGAGTCTGACCGCACAAGAGTCTCCCCCGTCATCCAAGCATCTCGTCTTTGTTGGGCTTTGGAGAACTTTAAGCTACAGTATCACACACACACACACACACACACACACACACACACACACACACACACACACACAGACACACACACAGCCATACATTACAGAGTGTAGACAGCCACAGTAGGTGAAGCCCCCGGCGCTGAACATTAGCGACAGGGTACTCTGAGGGGCAAACAAAGTATTAATTCTTTCTGCCACCCCTCGTACCCCACCCCTCTCTCTCTGCTACCCCCCTCTCTCTCTGCTCCCCCCCTCTCTCTCTACTCCTCCCCCCCCCCTCTCTCTGCGGTTAAGGTCGGCTGACAGGATGCAAGCAAAGTCCTTTTCAGAGTCCAGTCGTCCCTTCTCTGCCTTCTCTTACCCTCTTGTCTCCACCTCTCTCTCACGCCTTCCCTGTCCCACAGTCATCCAGGGCAGTTAGGGCTGGTGACGGGGGCCCTGAGGGGCCAAAAGGCTGTCCTGCACTGACAGCTGACCGGTGACAGCTGGTCTCCAAGGCACTGACACCGCATGGTCCGCTCAGACACACACACACACACACACACACACACACAGACACACACACACACAGACACACACACAGACACACACACAGACACACACACAGACACACACACACACACACACAGACACACACACACACACACACAGACACACACACACACACACACACACACAGACACACACAGACACACACAGACACACACACACACACAGACACACACACACACACAGACACACACACAGACACACACACACACAGAACACACACACACACACACACACACACACACACACACACACACACACACAGACACAAGAGGAAAATGTTCGTTGCTGTCTCCCTCCATCTCTCTATCTACCCTCTTCTGCCCCTGTTTCTTTCTGTCCCCATTTCTCTCTCTCTCTCTCTCTCTCTCTCTCTCTCTCTCTCTCTCTCTCTCTCTCTCTCTCTCTCTCTCTCTCTCTCTCAGACTGGTTCTGCTGACATAGGCAGTCCTTCCAAAGCCAACCGTCCTCCATCAGGTCCTCAGCAGCTCTTTAGGCACGGGGCTCGCAGCCTCAGCTGGTGGCTAAACGTTTCTGTCCCGTGTGGAGGCCTGAGCATCCGGGTGGAGGCGAGCGGCGGGGCTGAGATGGCAGGAGAGGCGAGATGGAGGATGGAGGATCCCTTTCACTGCACATCCACTTCTCCTGACCCGTCTGACAACATGGCCGCTGTTGTTAGCGACACACACACACACACACACGCAGCCTGGCAGGATCTGCAGAGGGCAAATGAGGTGTGTGTGTGTGTGTGTGTGTGTGTGTGTGTGTGTGTGTGTGTGTGTGTGTGTCTGTGTGTGTCTGTGTGTGTGTGCATGCCAACTACTTTGATTTTCTATTTATTCTTTTGTTTTTGACAAAGTCAAGCAGACAGGCCATCAGCTTCCTTCCTGCCTCGCGCTGCTCCAGCTCTGCTGTGTGTGTGAGGCCTCGCCCAACATCAAACCAAGGACTTCATTACCCACACTGCACCGGTCTGCAGCTTGTCTTGTGTGCTGCTGTCCTGTTTGAAATTAAATTCACTATTTTGAATTGTTGGTGTCGTGTGAAGGTTATCTTATTAACTGAGGACTGACAGGACCAGAGCTGCAGGATGCTGAGTTACCATCTGGACCTGTATCTTGACTGAATTCACTGCCGAGGTCATGTCTGGGAGGAGGATCTCTCTCTCTCACACACACACACACACACACACACACACACAGAGTTTTACACCCGCGACACCATGGCAACACAGTAACACTGTCATCACCATGACTTCCATCCATCCATCCATCACCCGAGCCGCTCACCCTGCTCTCAGGGTGGCGGGGTGCTGGAGCCCATCATCCCAGCAGTGGTTGGACGGCAGGCGGGGAGACACCCTGGACAGGCCGCCAGGCCTTCACAGACTTGTAACATGGTAATTTACTAATAAATCTTCAAGTCCGTTTTGGTGCAGGAGTACATGAATGTGAATACATGTGCAGGTATTCAGCAGCATCTGGGGTGTTTTATTCTCTGTAGACCGTCCGACTTGACAGCCAGCAGGCCTCCCACACACACACACACCACAAACGCACACAAAGACTACCTGCAGTCTGTTTTCCCATTCCAAGCACTGGCTCTATGGGTGGCTTGTTTTTATAACATAGACACACAAAAACACACACATCTAGGAAGTGTTGTGTGTCTGTTGTTGTGTTTAAGCGCATACTACAAAGCTGTTTTCCAGCTGCAGGTTGTGTAGTTGCACATGTGCACACATCTGGATTTACTTTTATCAGTCTGCCCTTATTACTGAAGTTTTGCTTGAAATGCAAATGTGCTGGATACCGGACACCGGGACTCTCTGAAGCACACACACACACACACAAATATGCACAACTTGGACTGGACAGATTAACCAGTAAGTATACACACATTTTGTATATACAAGTGCACGTACCCAGCTACAGACACACAAATGCATGTTAATGCAAATGCATCGTATGTGACACGTACACACAAGCACAGATAAGGCAGATGCTCTAAAACGTAGAAACACTCATTCAAGTTGTACAAGCAAAACACACACATACACACATGGACACACACATGGTGGCGTGACCAGGACAATTGTTGTGTTTACAGGAAGTGTTGTTCTCAGGTGCAGGTTGTTCTCGGGTGCAGGTTGTCCTCAGGTACAGGTTGTCCTCAGGTACAGGTTGTTCTCAGGTACAGGTTGTTCTCAGGTGCAGGTTGTTCTCAGGTACTGGTTGTTCTCAGGTACAGGTTGTCCTCAGGTACAGGTTGTTCTCAAGTGCAGGTTGTTCTCAGGTGCAGGTTGTTCTCAGGTGCAGGTTGTTCTCAGGTGCAGGTTGTTCTCAGGTACTGGTTGTTCTCAGGTACAGGTTGTCCTCAGGTACAGGTTGTTCTCAAGTGCAGGTTGTTCTCAGGTACTGGTTGTTCTCAGGTGCAGGTTGTTCTCAGGTACAGGTTGTTCTCAAGTGCAGGTTGTTCTCAGGTGCAGGTTGTTCTCGGGTGCAGGTTGTCCTCAGGTGCAGGTTGTTCTCAGGTACAGGTTGTTCTCAGGTACAGGTTGTTCTCAGGTACAGGTTGTTCTCAGGTGCAGGTTGTTCTCAGGTACAGGTTGTTCTCAGGTACAGGTTGTTCTCAGGTGCAGGTTGTTCTCAGGTACAGGTTGTTCTCAGGTACAGGTTGTTCTCAGGTACAGGTTGTTCTCAGGTGCAGGTTGTTCTCAGGTGCAGGTTGTTCTCAGGTGAAGTTGTTCTCAGGTACAGGTTGTTCTCAGGTGAAGTTGTTCTCAAGTGCAGGTTCTCAGGTGCAGGTTGTTCTCAGGTGCAGGTTGTTCTCAAGTGCAGGTTGTTCTCAGGTGCAGGTTGTTCTCAAGTGCAGATTGTTCTCAGGTGCAGGTTTTTCTCAGGTGCAGGTTGTTCTCAAGTGCAGATTGTTCTCAAGTGCAGATTGTTCTCAGGTGCAGGTTTTTCTCAGGTACAGGTTGTTCTCAAGTGCAGATTGTTCTCAAGTGCAGGTTGTTCTCAAGTGCAGGTTGTTCTCGGGTGCAGGTTGTTCTCGGGTGCAGGTTGTTCTCGGGTGCAGGTTGTTCTCAGGTACAGGTTGTTCTCAGGTACAGGTTGTTCTCAGGTGCAGGTTGTTCTCAAGTGCAGGTTGTTCTCAAGTGCAGGTTGTTCTCAGGTGAAGTTGTTCTCAAGTGCAGGTTGTTCTCAGGTGCAGGTTGTTCTCAGGTGAAGTTGTTCTCAAGTGCAGGTTCTCAGGTGCAGGTTGTTCTCATTGCAGGGTTTTCTCAAGTGCAGATTGTTCTCAGGTGCAGGTTGTTCTCAAGTGCAGATTGTTCTCAAGTGCAGGTTGTTCTCAAGTGCAGATTGTTCTCAGGTGCAGGTTGTTCTCAAGTGCAGATTGTTCTCAGGTGCAGATTGTTCTCAAGTGCAGATTGTTCTCAAGTGCAGATTGTTCTCAGGTGCAGATTGTTCTCAAGTGCAGGTTGTTCTCAAGTGCAGATTGTTCTCAAGTGCAGATTGTTCTCAGGTGCAGGTTGTTCTCAAGTGCAGATTGTTCTCGGGTGAAGGATGTTCTCAAGTGCAGATTGTTCTCAAGTGCAGGTTGTTCTCGGGTGAAGGATGTTCTCAGGTGCAGGTTGTCCTCAGGTGCAGGTTGGAGATCTTTTGTGGGACCCTTTCTCTCTCAGTCTCCCATCTGTTAAAATGGTTTCTCTTCTCTTCTCTTACCCCCCTTCTTGTTTCTCCCACTGTCTGCCTGTCTATCTATCTATCTATCTATCTATCTATCTATCTATCTATCTATCTATCTATCTATCTATCTATCTATCTATCTATCTATCTATCTATCCATCCATCCATCCATCCATCCATCCATCCATCCATCCATCCATCCATCCATCCATCCATCCATCCATCTATCTATCTATCTATCTATCTATCTATCTATCTATCTATCTATCTATCTATCTATCTATCTATCTATCTATCTATCTGCACGGGCATGTGTGTGAATCCATGGATTTTTTTCTTTTGTTTGTAAGGCTATCGGCGTCTTTCGATGTAAACACTGGTGTTTGCAATCCATTCGTATTGCAGTTCATGCGTGTTGCATGTTACTGTGTGTGTATACGTTTGTGTGTACATGTTTTTGTGTACATGTTTGCACACATGTGCTCCATTGTGTGTTGTGGGTGCAGCAGGGTTAGCAAGTCAGTCTCATAAATTCAGTCTCGTAAAATTATTAAGCATTAGTTTTGGTGTTTAATAGTTTATAATTAAACTACTAAAATTGATGGAATAATCAAATCAGTCCCATTAATTCAGTCTCGTAAAATTATTAAGCATTAGTTTTGGTGTTAAATAGTTATGACTGAACCATTCAAGTTGATGGAATACTCAGTGTTGCACCAGTTGGAGTCCTTTACTCGGCAGAGGATGGTCTCAGTGAGTACTGTCACAAAACAGGCAGGACAACGTCTTCCTTCAACGAAAACAATTAATTATAACAACCAATTAAGTCAAGTCACTTTTATTTGTAAAGCCCAATATCACAAATTACAAATTTGCCTCAAGGGGCTTTACAGCAACACAACATCCTGTCCTTAGATCCTCGCGTCGGGTAAGGAACAACTCCCTAAAACCTTTAACAAGGAGAAAACAGAGGGAGAACTTAAAAGAAACCTTTGTTAAAAAAAAAAAAACTTTTTTGGTGAAAATTCACGTGAAGATTCATAAAGAATGGTTCACGTTAGCCCTTGGCCAATGGGTTGGACCCTTTAGGCGACTGGTTAACGTAGTCGCTCGTGGTGCAGGAGACCTGGGTTCCCGGCTGCCCCCTGAATTCACTACAATTACAACTTAAGCAAGTATTATATGTTTTGACTGCTTTTCTCTTGCTTCTGGAAATGGTAGATATATATTTCTCAATTTCTATAAGTGGGAAATAATTGTTTATTATTTAAAAAATGTACTTTTATGGATGTGAAATTTCGCAATAAAAAAATAATAAGATTTATTAAATAAAACTTATTGTTACTTTCACTATTTGTGTCATGGAAACCAAACAATACATATTCCCATTTCAGGGAAAAAATATTTCAAACTTTGGAAATAATAAAAGCATTTAGTTCCTTCCAACGTTTTCTGGAAAAGGTGCAGTCCCAAAATAAATGTGTGATTGTCTCGATTTGAGTTTTGCACCAAGAACAACAGGGGTTCATTTTGTTTTACAAATCTTCACAGGTACTGACTTGCTGGGTAAAACCTGTGTTAATTTAATTTAATTAAACTTAATAATTTAAAGATTTATCAAAAATGTATGTGGTAGCATCCAAACCTTTTTCCAACAGATATCAGTAATACATTTACTCCAATAAAAAATGACATATGGTGCAGAGACTATATCATGTTGGGACAAAGCACAAATAGCTGTTGTTATTTTTATGAGATGCAGCAAAACAGATTTTGCCAACTGGAGTGTCAGCTACGTTCAACAATGGAAAGTCATCTAAATCCACAGAGTAAGAGTTTTTAAAGAGCATCTAAATCAACAGAGGAAGAGTTTTTAAAGAGCATCTAAATCCACAGAGGAAGAGTTTTTAAAGAGCATCTAAATCCACAGAGGAAGAGTTTTTAAAGAGCATCTAAATTCAAAGACGAAGAGGTTTAAGGAGCATCTAAATCCACTGAGGATGAGTTTTAAAGAGCATCTAAATCCACAGAGGAAGAGTTTTTAAAGAGCATCTAAATCCACGGAGGAAGCATTTTTAAAGAGCATCTAAATCCACTGAGGATGAGTTTTAAAGAGCATCTAAATCCACAGAGGAAGAGTTTTGAAAGAGCACACAAACTTCAGCAGAAACAGCATCAGAAACGACAGTGTGTTCTTTAGGTGAGACAGCGAGGTTAAATTTAAAGTTGAACTCTTCATAATTCAGTAAAAGACCCTCCTTGTTGAAGAGCTGACCCACCAACATTACTTTGTTGTCATTCCAGTTCTGCAAAAACAAAGATTTGTTTTTATAAAGTATATATTTGTTGTTCCAAATGAAAAATTTGGGGGTGAAAAACTGTTTGTAGCTGAATGCCCATGTGAGAAGTATCTGTTTATGGAATGCCGAAAGTTTCACAGGAATTTTATCAACATTTTAATTACAAAGAAGAATAAAATCAAGACCACCAATTTTTGAAATTATATAATGAGGAAAGATATTCCAAATAGAGGTAGGATGTTTTTAATAGGACCTGATCCAATTTATTCTGAAAGTGGGATTTAGGGTTGTAAAACTAAGAAATTTAAGCCTCCCTTTTCATAAGAATTCATCACTATTGATTTCCTTAGCTAGTGTCTTTGATTCCTCTAAACAAAGTTAAATAACAGTTGGTCTGTGGATTTGAGTGTCCGATAGGGCAGTATATTTTAGTCGAGATAGTCCTTCTGCCTTTGATAGCAAAACTCGACCCTTCAAGCTCAGGTCCCTTTGGAACCACTGACTGAGACGTTTTTTTTAGTTTTGTCAGTTATGAGGTCAAGGTTCAGTGGACATCTTGCTATTTGATCTTTTGCAATAATTATGCCTAAATATGTCAACACTGTTTTTGACAGGTCACAAGTAGATACCATTTAACAATCTTTGACAGGTAGGAGTTCACATTTATTCATATTAAGGTAAAGTCCTGCAGCTCTGGAGAAGGGTTGAATTAGGTGAAGGGCACAAGATATCTGACTGCTGTCTTTCAGAAAAACAGCAGTGTCATCTGCTAGCTGGTTAATTATGATCTCTCTTCCTCTGGCAGACATTCCTTTTAAATTATTCATAGTGATGTGATCAGCAAGGATTTGAGGAGCTGAAAGAAACAAATAAGGCGAGACTGGACAACCTTGTTTAACCTCTCTTGAGGTCAAGGGCGAATTTCAATTCTGCCATGGTTTCAAGGGCAAATTGCATCACCGGATACAGTGCTGCTATATCCACTAATGTTACAGTGTACACACACCCCCATGTGTCTCAATACAACAAACATGAGCGTTCACTAAGACAAACGCTTATGTCTGTGTGTTTGGTCGAGTGGCTTGATGTGTGTGTGTGTGTGTGTTTGCATGTTTGCATTTTTGGGTTGGACATGATTTACAGCAGTACCTAAACCCATTAAAATTTCAGTTGATG
>NC_079223.1:3419214-3546714 GCF_029633865.1 Lampris incognitus
ACTCGCGTGTCTGCCTACTCGTGTATCTTACCTACTCGCGTGTCTTTCCTACTCGCGTGTCTGCCTACTCGCGTGTCTTATCTACTCGCGTGTCTTACCTACTCGCGTGTCTTATCTACTCGCGTGTCTTACCTACTCGCGTGTCTGCCTACTCGCGTGTCTTACCTACTCGCGTGTCTTACCTACTCACGTGTCTTACCTACTCGCGTGTCTGCCTACTCGCGTGTCTGCCTACTCGTGTGTCTTATCTACTCGCGTGTCTTACCTACTCGCGTGTCTGCCTACTCGCATGTCTTACCTACTCGCGTGTCTTATCTACTCGCATATCTTACTTACTCGCATGTCTTACCTACTCGCGTGTCTTACCTACTCGCGTGTCTGCCTACTCGCGTGTCTTATCTACTCGCGTGTCTGCCTACTCGCGTGTCTTACCTACTCGTGTGTCTTATCTACTCGCGTGTCTTTCCTACTCGCGTGTCTGCCTACTCGTGTATCTTACCTACTCGCGTGTCTTTCCTACTCGCGTGTCTGCCTACTCGCGTGTCTTACCTACTCGCGTGTCTTATCTACTCGCGTGTCTTACCTACTCGCGTGTCTGCCTACTCGCGTGTCTTTCCTACTCGCGTGTCTGCCTACTCGCGTGTCTTACGTACTCGCGTGTCTTACCTACTCGCGTGTCTGCCTACTCGCGTGTCTTACCTACTCGCGTGTCTGCCTACTCGTGTGTCTTATCTACTCGCGTGTCTGCCTACTCGCGTGTCTTATCTACTCGCGTGTCTTACCTACTCGCGTGTCTTACCTACTCGCGTGTCTGCCTACTCGTGTGTCTTATCTACTCGCGTGTCTTACCTACTCGCGTGTCTGCCTACTCGCGTGTCTTTCCTACTCGCGTGTCTTACCTACTCGCGTGTCTTACCTACTCGCGTGTCTTACCTACTCGCGTGTCTGCCTACTCGCGTGTCTTTCCTACTCGCGTGTCTTACCTACTCGCGTGTCTTACCTACTCGCGTGTCTTTCCTACTCGCGTGTCTTACCTACTCGCGTGTCTTACCTACTCGCGTGTCTGCCTACTCGCGTGTCTGCCTACTCGCGTGTCTTACCTACTCGCGTGTCTTACCTACTCGCGTGTCTTTCCTACTCGCGTGTCTTACCTACTCGCGTGTCTTACCTACTCGCGTGTCTGCCTACTCGCGTGTCTTATCTACTCGCGTGTCTTACCTACTCGCGTGTCTTACCTACTCGCGTGTCTTACCTACTCGCGTGTCTGCCTACTCGCGTGTCTGCCTACTCGCGTGTCTTACCTACTCGCGTGTCTTACCTACTCGCGTGTCTACCTACTCGCGTGTCTGCCTACTCGCGTGTCTTACCTACTCGCGTGTCTTACCTACTCACGTGTCTTACCTACTCGCGTGTCTGCCTACTCGCGTGTCTGCCTACTCGTGTGTCTTATCTACTCGCGTGTCTTACCTACTCGCGTGTCTGCCTACTCGCATGTCTTACCTACTCGCGTGTCTTATCTACTCGCATATCTTACTTACTCGCATGTCTTACCTACTCGCGTGTCTTACCTACTCGCGTGTCTTACCTACTCGCGTGTCTGCCTACTCGCGTGTCTTACCTACTCGCGTGTCTGCCTACTCGCGTGTCTTACCTACTCACGTGTCTTATCTACTCGCATATCTTACTTACTCGCATGTCTTACCTACTCGCGTGTCTTATCTACTCGCATATCTTACCTACTCGAGTGTCTGCCCTACTCACGTATCTTACCTACTCGCGTGTCTTACCTACTCGCGTGTCTTACCTACTCGCGTGAGCACCTCAGTCAGAAGAAGCTGTCTGCTCTCGAGCGTCATCGTGGCGTCCTACCAGCATGTCACAGGAAGTTGTGTTGGTTTTAAACGAACAGCCTCCTGACGGGAATCCGGGTGAGTGGTTTGGCAAATGGAGACGCCAGCAACTTTTTAAGTTTGATATTTTATTCATGTTTAACAAGGAAATACACTAAAGTGCTGAAATCTGAGTCTCGGAACAATGTACCGGGTATGTTGACACCTGTTTATGTCTAAAATCCTAAATCCTCCAGCCCCCACAATGCACCACGGCCCATCCAGTTGACCCAAGGTGGCTAGAGTGTTCTCTGGGAAATGTAGTCAGGCTTAAAGTACACGCACCCACACATCCTGTAGGAGTTTCTTGTTCACCCATTTATGTACTTGATTATCTATGAGTTGGTTAGTTTTCTGTGTTGGGTATCAAGGTCGGTCACCACAGACAAGACAAGACACACGTTGTGGAATAAAGACAGACAACTCACCAGCGGACGTGGACATGGGGATTCTGTCTTCTCCTTTGCCTCCTGACGGACACTAAAGCCACATGGGCCAGCAGACCAACTGTCAGACCCGGCAGACTGAAAGACATGAACATCATCATCATCATCATCATCATGTCTCTGTCTGTCTCTGTCATTGGTTCAGTGATGAATGATGAATTAATGTTTTTTCTGTGTCTTTGTTTCAAAGCTGCTGTAAAATGTGTGACAATACATTAAAGTTGTTTTTTTAAGTCAAAGTCTCTGTCTGTCTGTCTGTCTGCCTGCCTGCCTGTCTCTCTCTCCCTCAGTCTCCCTCTGTCTCTCTGTGTCTCTCTCTACCTCTCTTACTCTCTCGCTCTCACTACCTCTCTACAAACCCCAATCCCAATGAAGTTGGGACGTTGTGTAAAACGTGAATAAAAACAGAATACAATGATGTGCAAATCCTTTTCCACCTATATTCAGTTGAATACACTACAAAGACAAGATGTTTAATGTTCAAACTGATAAACTTTATTGTTTCTTGCAAATATTCCCTCATTTTGAATTTGATGCCTGCAACACGCTCCAAAGAAGCTGGGACAGGGGCAACAACAGACTGGGGAAGTTGAGGAATGCTCAGAAAACACCTGTCTGGAACATTCCACAGGTGAACAGGTTAACTGGGAACAGGTGAGGGCCATGATTGGGTATAAAAGGAGCATCCCCGAAAGGCTCAGTCGTTCACAAGCAAGGATGGGGCGAGGTTCACCACTTTGTGAACAACTGCGTGAGCAAATAGTCCAACAGTTTAAGAACAACGTTTCTCAACGTACAACTGCAAGGAATTTAGGGATTTCCTCATCTCCAGTCCACAATATCATCACAAGATTCAGAGAATCCCGAGAAATCTCTGCACGTAAGCGGCAAGGCCCAAAACCAACACTGAATGCCCGTGACCTTCGACCCCTCAGGCGGCACTGCATTAAAAACCGACATCATTGTGTAAAGGATATGACCACGTGGGCTCAGGAGCACTTGGGAAAACCACCGTCAGTTAACACAGTTGGTCGCTACATCTACAAGTGCAAGTTAAAACTCTCCCGTGCAAAGCCAAAGCCAGATATCAACACCACCCATAAACACCGCCGGCTTCTCTGGCCCGAGCTCATCTGAGATGGACTGACGCAAAGTGGACAAGTGTGCTGTGGTCTGACGAGTCCACATCTCACATTGTTTTTGGACATCATGGACGTGGTCTCCTCCGGGCTAAAGAGGAAAAGGACCATCCAGATTGTTATCAGCCCAGAGTCCAAAAGCCAGCATCTGTGATGGTATGGGGGGGGGGAGTGTTAGTGCCCATGGCATTATGGGTAACTTGCACATCTGTGAAGGCACCATTAATGCTGAAAGGTACATACAGGTTTTGGAGCAACATATGCTGCCATCCAAGCGACGTCTTTTTCAGGGACGTCCCTGCTTATTTCAGCAAGACAATGCCAAGCCACATTCTGCAGGTGTTACACCAGCGGGGCTTCGTAGTAAAAGAGTGGGGGTACTGGACTGGCCTGCCTGCAGTCCAGACCTGTCTCCCATTGAAAATGTGTGGCGCATTATGAAGCACAAAATACGGCAACGGAGACCCCGGACTGTTGAGCAACTGAAGTCGTACATCAGCAAGAATGGGAAAGAATCCCACCTACAAAGCTTCAACAAGTAGTGTCCTCAGTTCCCAAACGCTTGTTGAGTGTTGTTAAAAGGAAAGGTGGTGTAACACAGTGGTGAACATGCCCCTGTCCCAGCTTCTTTGGAACGTGTTGCAGGCATCACATTCACAATGAGGGAATATTTGGAAAAAACAATAAAGTTTATCAGTTTGAACATTAAATATCTTGTCTTTGTAGTGGATTCAACTGAATAGAGGTGGAAAAGGATTTGCACATCATTGTGTTCTGTTTTTATTCACGTTTTACACGTGAATAAAAACAGTCTCTCTCTCCATATCTCTCTCTCAACCTGAAAGCTAACTTTAAGTCTCAAAAGTCACCGGTTAGCTTTTGTAGTGGCAGCAATTAGGGGGCTAGTGTGTGTGTGTGTGTGTGTGTGTGTGTGTGTGTGTGTGTGTGTGTGTGTGTGTGTGTGTGTGTGTGTGTGTGTAAATACTCTACTTAGGTTAGATTGAGGTTTAGGGTTAAGGTTAGATTGAGGTTTAGGGTTAAGGTTAGAATGTGGTTCAGGGTTAAGGTTAGATTGAGGTTTAGGGTTAAGGTTAGAATGTCGGTTAGGGTTAAGGTTAGAATGTGGTTCAGGGTTAAGGTTAGATTGAGGTTTAGGGTTAAGGTTAGAATGTCGGTTAGGGTTAAGGTTAGAATGTGGTTCAGGGTTAAGGTTAGAATGTGGTTCAGGGTTAAGGTTAGACTGTGGTTTAGGGTTAAGGTTAGAATGTGGTTCAGGGTTAAGGTTAGATTGAGGTTTAGGGTTAAGGTTAGATTGAGGTTTAGGGTTAAGGTTAGACTGAGGTTTAGGGTTAAGGTTAGAGTGAGAGTTAGGGTTAAGGTTAGAATGTGGTTCAGGGTTAAGGTTAGACTGTGGTTTAGGGTTAAGGTTAGACTGAGGTTCAGGGTTAAGGTTAGACTGAGGTTCAGGGTTAAGGTTAGACTGAGGTTCAGGGTTAAGGTTAGACTGAGGTTTAGGGTTAAGGTTAGACTGAGGTTCAGGGTTAAGGTTAGACTGAGGTTTAGGGTTAAGGTTAGACTGAGGTTCAGGGTTAAGGTTAGACTGTGGTTCAGGGTTAAGGTTAGACTGAGGTTCAGGGTTAAGGTTAGACTGAGGATTAGGGTTAAGGTTAGACTGAGGTTTAGGGTTAAGGTTAGACAGAGGTTCAGGGTTAAGGTTAGACTGAGGATTAGGGTTAAGGTTAGACTGAGGTTTAGGGTTAACGTTAGACTGTGGTTTGGGGTTAAGGTTAGACTGAGGTTTAGGGTTAAGGTTAGAATGTGGTTTAGGGTTAAGGTTAGACAGAGGTTTAGGGTTAAGGTTAGACTGAGGATTAGAGTTAAGGTTAGACAGAGGTTTAGGGTTAAGGTTAGATTGAGGTTCGGGGTTAAGGTTAGACTGAGGTTTAGGGTTAAGGTTAGACTCAGGATTAGGGTTAAGGTTAGACTGAGGTTTAGGGTTAAGGTTAGACTGAGGTTTAGGGTTAAGGTTAGACTGAGGTTTAGGGTTAAGGTTAGACTGAGGTTCAGGGTTAAGGTTAGACTGTGGTTCAGGGTTAAGGTTAGACAGAGGTTCCGGGTTAAGGTTAGACAGAGGTTTAGGGTTAAGGTTAGATTGAGGTTCAGGGTTAAGGTTAGACTGAGGTTTAGGGTTAAGGTTAGACTGAGGTTTAGGGTTAAGGTTAGACAGAGGTTTAGGGTTAAGGTTAGACTGTGGTTTAGGGTTAAGGTTAGACTCAGGATTAGGGTTAAGGTTAGACAGAGGTTTAGGGTTAAGGTTAGACTGTGGTATAGGGTTAGGGTTAGATTGAGGTTTAGGGTTAAGGTTAGAATGTGGTTTAGGGTTAAGGTTAGACTGTGGTTTGGGGTTAAGGTTAGACTGAGGTTCAGGGTTAAGATTAGACTGAGGTTAGGTGTAGGGTAAAGGGTAAGGTGGTGCCTGTAGTTAGGGTTAGTGCTGAACGTTAGGGAATGAATGGAGTCAGAGAGGTGCCCACACATATAGTAGAAGGACACAGCTTTGTATGTGTGTGTGTGTGTGTCTGTGTGTGTGTTATTACACAATAATAGATTGTGGTGCTGACTAGGGTGTAATAATTGAAATGTGTATGAACAATGCACTTGTGCATACACCTGAAACACGTGCACATACACACATAGTATATATATATATATATATATATATATATGTACTTATATATTTGTGTATTTGATGGTAACTGAATGTGCATGCATGTCTCTGTGAGCATGGCAATTTCCAGTCCCCCCAGAAGGCAGTTCAGTATGACCAGAAGACAGTTCAGTATGACCAGAAGCCAGTTCAGTATGACCAGAAGCCAGTTCAGTATGACCAGGAGGCAGTTCAGTATGACCAGAAGCCAACTCAGTATGACCAGGAGGCAGTTCAGTAAGACCAGAAGCCAGTTCAGTATGACGAGGAGGCAGTTCAGTATGACCAGAAGCCAGTTCAGTATGACCAGACAGCAGTTCAGTATGACGAGGAGGCAGTTCAGTATGACCAGAAGCCAGTTCAGTATGACCAGACAGCAGTTCAGTATGAAGAGAAGGCAGTTCAGTATGACCAGACAGCAGTTCAGTATGAAGAGAAGGCAGTTCAGTATAACCATAAGGCAGTTCAGTATGACCAGAAGCCCGTTCAGTATGAAGAGAAGACAGTTCAGTATGACCAGAAGCCAGCTCAGTATGACCATAAGCCAGTTCAGTATAACCACGAGCCAGTTCAGTACGACCAGGAGGCAGTTCACTTTGAGCAGAAGCCAGTTCAGTATGACCAGGAGGCAGTTCAGTATGACCAGAAGGCTGTTCAGTATAACTATAAGAAAATTCAGTATGATCAGGAGGCAGTTCAGTATGACCAGAAGACAGTTTAGCATAACCAGAGGCAGTTCAGTATAACCAGAGGCAGTTCAGTATGACCAAAGCCAGTTCAGTATGACCAGAAGCCAGTTCAGTATGACCAGACAGCAGCTCAGTATAACCAGAAGGAAGTTCAGTATGACCAGAAGGCAGTTCAGTATGACCAGAAGCCCGTTCAGTATGAAGAGAAGGCAGTTCAG
This sequence comes from Lampris incognitus, assembly GCF_029633865.1. Classification (NCBI taxonomy): domain Eukaryota; kingdom Metazoa; phylum Chordata; class Actinopteri; order Lampriformes; family Lampridae; genus Lampris; species Lampris incognitus. The sequence continues at coordinate 3,426,303 of NC_079223.1, forward strand.
TATGACCAGAAGCCAGCTCAGTATGACCATAAGCCAGTTCAGTATAACCAGGAGCCAGTTCAGTACGACCAGGAGGCAGTTCAGTATGAGCAGAAGCCAGTTCAGTATGACCAGGAGGCAGTTCAGTATAACTATAAGAAAATTCAGTATGATCAGGAGGCAGTTCAGTATGACCAGAAGGCAGTTTAGCATTACCAGAGGCAGTTCAGTATAACCAGAGGCAGTTCAGTATGACCAAAGGCAGTTCAGTATAACCAGAAGGAAGTTCAGTATGACCAGAAGGCAGTTCAGTATGACCAGAAGGCAGTTCAGTATAACCAGAAGCCAGTTCAGTATAACTATAAGAAAATTCAGTATGACCAGATGGCAGTTCAGTATGAACAGGAGGAAGTTCAGTATAACCAGAAGCCAGTTCAGTATAACCAGAAGCCAGTTCAGTATGACCAGAAGTTAGTTTAGTATGACCAGAAGCCAGTTCAGTATAACCAGAAGCCAGTTCAGTATGACCAGAAGCCAGTTCAGTATAACCAGAAGCCAGTTCAGTATGACCAGAAGCCAGTTCAGTATAACCAGAAGCCAGTTCAGTATGAGCAGAAGCCAGTTCAGTATGAGCAGAAGCCAGTTCAGTATGACCAGAAGGCTGTTCAGTATAACTATAAGAAAATTCAGTATGATCAGGAGGCCGTTCAGTATGACCAGAAGGCAGTTTAGCATAACCAGAGGCAGTTCAGTATAACCAGAGGCAGTTCAGTATGACCAAAGGCAGTTCAGTATGACCAGAAGTCAGTTCAATACGACCAGAAGCCAGTTCAGTATGACCAGAAGCCAGTTCAGTATGACCAGACAGCAGTTCAGTATAACCAGAAGGAAGTTCAGTATGACCAGAAGGCAGTTCAGTATGACCAGAACGCAGTTCAGTATAACCAGAAGCCAGTTCAGTATAACTATAAGAAAATTCAGTATGACCAGAGGGCAGTTCAGTATGACCAGGAGGAAGTTCAGTATAACCAGAAGCCAGTTCAGTATAACCAGAAGCCAGTTCAGTATGACCAGAAGTTAGTTCAGTATGACCAGAAGCCAGTTCAGTATAACCAGAAGCCAGTTCAGTATGAGCAGAAGCCAGTTCAGTATGACCAGACATCAGTTCAGTATAACCATAAGGCAGTTCAGTATGACCAGAAGGCAGTTCAGTATGACCAGAAGGCAGTTCAGTATAACTATAAGAAACTTCAGTATGATCAGGAGGCAGTTCAGTATGACCAGAAGGCAGTTTAGCATAACCAGAGGCAGTTCAGTATGACCAGAAGACAGTTCAGTATAACCAGAAGGCAGTTCAGTATGACCAGAAGACAGTTCAGTATGACCAGAAGACAGTTCAGTATGACCAGAAGGCAGTTCAGTATGACCAGAAGGCAGTTCAGTATGACCAGAAGGCAGTTCAGTATAACCAGAAGGCAGTTCAGTATAACCAGAAGGCAGTTCAGTATGACCAGGAGGCAGTTCAGTATGACCAGGAGGCAGTTCAGTATGACCAGGAGGCAGTTCAGTATGACCAGGAGGCAGTTCAGTATGACCAGGAGGCATTTCATAAAGTCTACCAAATTGGACTGTTGATGAAGCACATAGTGGTTGGACTGCTTATGCCTGTGAATGACATACACCGTTAGACAGTAAAGACCTGTTAAACTTTCAGCTTTGACTCCGTATCGTTATTGAGTATAGCCACCCTCCACTCGGGTATTGTTACACAACACAACACAACACAACAGAAGGCAGTTTTAGAAAGTAGCCTATATGTCAACAAATACAGATTTGTCTCTTTCACCCTTCAACCTCGCAAAACAAGGACTAAACATGTGTGTTTGATGATTTTAATCATCCTTTCATGGCTGATAAGTAATTATGTATGGCTAACTGTGACAATATTGTTTTAATTTGTGACAATATTCTTTTATTTGTTCTCCAGAATTATTAGTGAGAGAAATTTTAGTGAACGCTCCAAATTTAGGTGAATGATTCGTTCGGGCAGTGTTGGCTCCAGCGGTTTCCATATTCGGCGCTGGAGGGTCTGCCAAATCCTGCAACAAACTGATCCAATCAGACGTTAATTTCATCATAGGACACAGGAGAAAAAAACAAAAAATATCATCACTGTGCAAGTGTTTGGACGATTACACCCTCGGGCTGCCTTCCATGATACAAAGATAGTCTAAATGTTGGCTCCTCCTAAGAGGATCAGATTTCCTCTTAAGGCAAAGATTAATAGGCGCACACACACACACACACACACACACACACACACACACACACACACACACTCTTCTGCCCCCCCCCCTTGTATTTTGCGTCGTTTTGAGACTGTTCTTTGTGACATCTCAAAATGCAGAATTGGGCCTGTTTGGTTGTCACAGTTTTGCTTTATTTAGGGAGATTACTGACACAAACAGTTCTGGACAATAAACACAATTTTTTATGACTTTACAGCGAGACTAAACTTGTTTAGGATTGACATATTTTCCGACATTTTCTAGTTGTCTGACTTGTGAAGATGCCCCTGCGAGCCTCTCTTTTCCTAAATGAGCTGACGGTATGTATCTGGAGGCAGACGTAGAGAAGAGGACTCGTAAGACTGAGGGAAAAATAAAGGAAGGAATGCTTACAACAAAGGACAGAAAGATGGAGGTTGGTAGGAGCAGAAGAAGGGAAAGAGGAAGTATAGTAGACCTTGATCATAACTTCAACTTCTACATGATAATTTTTCTCACAGGTAAATTGACTTCAGCATTTTTGCAAACTCAGCTTCTAACCGCCGGCAGACTGTAAAAGAGTCATTTTGATACGACTCTGCACCATCACTGCTCTTGAACGCTGTCACTCAACACATTGTCATGGGGCACGGCTCTGAAACAAAGATGCTTAATCAGTGAGAAGTCAGTGAACTTTGTCACTGAAATACAAAATAACATGTCTCAGTGAAACATTATGTCTCACTGAGTCTTGTTACAACATGACATAGTCCAACACAGACATGTTATAACATGATATAGTCCAACATATACATGTTATAACATTTCTTACTGAAGACACTGATGACTGATGACTGATCATATGTTATAATCCGACGTTAGACATATAATAACATATTATAGTCTGACATTGGTACATGTTATAGTCCTACATTGAGACATGTTATAACATCAGGGAGACGTACGACATTGAGACATATTATAACATGTTATAGTCTGACATTGAGACATGTTATAACATCATTGAGACATGTCATAACATGTGAGACATGTTATACCGTATGTCAGTGAAATATGTTAACCGAATCAGTAAGACTGTCTTGCTGATTATGTTAAATCAAGAATGAGGCCTGCCACTCAAATCAGCGAGACATATCACCGCTAAGAGTTTCTAAAATCACCCTTCATACGCCAAGTATATGAAAAGGCGTTGGCATGGAAATTAACACGAGTTCTTATTCAGCAAACAGAACAATAGTAAATGGCCAAAAATGGTTATGTGATTTGTGGTATTGTACTGTACACATAACATGTTAGTTGGACTGATTGAAAAGCAGTTTACAGCACCTTTACGTTAGTTTTTCTGGTATCTGAGGCAGTTGAAGCTGCTTTGGGTGACGGGTCTTCACAGAACTGGTCTGCATGTTCATATGCTGGGGTCTGTAATTTCACGGGGGAGAGAGAGAGAGAGAGAGAGAGAGAGAGAGAGAGAGAGAGAAGGAGTGAGAGGGGGAGAGAGAGAGAGAGAGGGGGGGGGGGAGGGGAGAGAGAGAGAGAGAGAGAGAGAGAGAGAGATGAAGTCAAACTGAGGACAATTTGAAGTTATTGCTGCATGGAAAGTGGAAAGAGGAAGTCAGGAAATGATCTTGTTAAATGATTCCACACTGACAGGATGAGCAGAATTTCACTAGAAGCCACTAGAAAGTCAACAGCCTGCTTAGTGCTAATAGATAGCAAACAGATAGACTTGTGTCCTGCTGCTGCTTCTCCCATGATGCCCCGGCACAACCAGGGAGGGAAGTCGTGTCAGCAATTCATGAAGGAGATACCACAAACATTTTCACTCTGCTATAGCGATCAGTCTTCATCACAGCATACATCACCTGAGGAAATCACTTGCCACACAACGCCTGTTATGTTAACAGCATTGCACCATGGGAAGGACGTAAAACCTTTTAATTGTGACAGCACTGGGTAGCCATGAATCTTTACTGCCCCCGCTGTGACGTTTCAGTTCCACTTCCTACAGTCTTTTAGTGGTACTCCATTGGAGTAAGGCCTGATAATCTAATGCATCGCTCCTTTTACTCATTCATCTTCACCGAAGCGTTTTTACTCCTTCAGTTTTGTGGAGAGTTTCTCAAGGCAGATTTTCAGAAAAGGACAAAACTGGGCTGAGGACTCGGACTTGTATTCTCTGGCTCACGTGTCCACTTCCCTTTTTACTACAACAAACATGGTAGTATCTATAAGTTCCTAGAATGTAAAGACTTACTTAGCCAACACAACTAAAACTTGGCAAACAAAGATATGATCATGATGAAAACAAGCAGAGCCGCATCCAGCTATGAACACCATCCAGGAGGAGCATGTCCCACTTGTCCAAAGATGAGAAACCTCAAGTATTACAATTACTCTTCCATCGTATTACAGCTATTACAATGAGCTTACAGAAACGGATGGATGGATGGATGGCTGAATCTATGGGTGGATGGAAGGAGGGATGGCTGAATCTATGGATGGATGGCTGAATCTATGGATGGATGGATGGATGGAGGGATGGCTGAATCTATGGATGGATGGATGGATGGATGGATGGATGGCTGAATCTATGGATGGATGGATGGCCGAATCTATGGATGGATGGATGGCTGAATCTATGGGTGGATGGATGGAGGGATGGGTGAATCTATGGATGGATGGATGGATGGATGGATGGATGGATGGATGGATGGAGGGATGGATGGAGGGATGGCTGAATCTATGGATGGATGGATGGCTGAATCTATGGGTGGATGGATGGAGGGATGGGTGAATCTATGGATGGATGGAGGGAGGGAGGGATGGCTGGATGGAGGGAGGGATGGCTGAATCTATGGATGGATGGCTGAATCTATGGATGGATGGAAAGGAGATGGAGATGGCGTGTCAGGCTGTTGCATTTTAGGTGTCTTTGGTTTTCTTAAAGTCCATGAAGATCTTTTGCCGCTGTATCATGGAAACAGTTGAACGAAGTCGGTAGTCATCAGTAAACCACTTTACAATTACTACTACTACTACTTTACAAATACATGGGGAAAATATTCAGTGTAATTTACAGTAAGATATTTGTAAACACTGTGGGCCCAAGTTCTGAAGTTCTCCAAAACCTTTCATACGTCTAACGAGTAGAGAAGGAAGTGTCTTTTCAACAGCGTTGGTGTTTTAATGAGAACATCAGCATGGTTGGAGGCAGCTGATTCGTTCTGCACTTGAATAGTCTGGTAACGCACATGAGCCACTGAATCATCATGAAACACACGCAGGCCGGCAGAAAGAGGGTGGGTCTGATGACCCAAACAAACCTGCACATTTCATCACAGTCATACCCATCTGACACCTGCCACTCTGACAAGCTCAGCATCCAGCTCTGCTTGTCAGGCGCACAACACAGCCAGGCAGCGCTGCTGGCGAGCAAATGCCGAGGCGTCGGTTCAACATCAGAAAGATAAAGACTATATGACAACAAAATAAAAGTTAAAACACAACAAAAACGTAAAAATTAACAGTATAAAATTACAGTATTTACAGTCCAGGAAAACAACGAAACTAAATTAAACTAAAATCACACATTTAAAATGTAAAATTCAGTAATCTGCAGCCGAAGTTTAACAGTATTTACCGCGGCATGTGATAAATATGTAAATGTATATGTACATAGTGCAAGAGAGGTATAACAGGAAGTGAGCAGTGCAGAATAAAGTGAGGCGTGTGCATTTTGTGAGAGAGGAGTGTGTGAGTGTGTGAGTGTTCAGGACTCTCGTAGCTTGTGGGGAAAAGCTGTCCGTAAGCCTGTTGGTTTCGGCCTGGATGCTCCGGGACCGTTTGTCAAACGGCAGCAGAGGGAACAGCTGATGCTGGGGTGGCTGCGGTCCCCGACCATCCACCGGGCTTTCCTCCTGCTCCTCTGGGTGTAGCGGTCCGACGTGGCTGGTAGCTCAGTCCTGGTGATGTGCTGCGCTTTTTTCACCACCCGCTGTAGATCCCCGCAGTCAAGCGCAGTGCAGCTGCGGTACCAGGTGGTGATGCAGCTAGTCAGTATACTCTTGGTGGTGTCTCTGTAGAAGTTGCACAGTATCCTGGAGTCCACGCCAAACTTCTTCAGCTTGTGGAGGAAGAACAGCCGTCATCTCACCACCTTCACGACGATGACCCTCGAGCATCGGCACACCGCTACTCCACACCTTGTCGGCATCACCAAAGTGCAGACTTGGAGGAGCTCTGTTGGGCTTCAGGATTTGGGACAGGACCTTCCCTCTATTCACCAGCAGCCACCTTTTCTCGTTCCACCCCTTCCACACGATCTTTCAATCATCCACCTTTCTATCTCAAAGCTCAAACCAAACAACCAGTCCTTGCTATCGTGTCTGTATAACATGCCTATTTGCCCGACAAATGCCTTGTTGCCACCAGCACCATGGCCGCGTGTCTTTGGGGAGAATATCCAAGGCCCAAATTTACTGTGTTTTACCCCCTATAAATTCATGTATTGTGACCCGAGTCGGTACCACATTTTGAGCCAACCACTATGTTCAATCAATCAGAGAATCAATGCAGGTTGAAGTTTGTCACAATTAATCAGGAATCAGGACATTTGGTCATTTCATTTCATGCACTTGCGCACACAAAATGAAATGAAACATGGTTTCCCCCAGCCCACAGCAGTGAAACACAATGACAACAACACACCCAAAAACCACAAGAACACACATACCCAAACTAACACATACATCCAAACTAAAAAAAATCACTGTCCAGGAGAACGACCGTCAGCCAGGATGACTGTCAGAACTGTCGTCTGCATGGGCTAGCAGTTAGCTTAGCCTGCCCCGCTTCCATGTCCTGTCAGACTGCCCTCGGTGTTACCTCCTTGGACATAGCTCTGGTCAGGGCCATGGTTGGACGCAGCAAACCAGGCTCGCTCAGCCAATCCAACGCCAGTTCTCCCAGCCAGACACCTTTGACACATCTCCCCGCACTCCACACGACGACACTAAAAACACCGCCAAGGCTAGGCGAGGCCGCCGCCAGACCGCTCTTGGTGTTATTGGAACTGCCGGTCTGCATGGGCTAGCAGTTAGCTTAGCCTGCCCCGCTTCCATGTCCTGTCAGACCACCCTCGGTGATACCTCTTCGGGCACGGCTCCAGGTAGGGCTGTGGTCCCTGGGCCCACAGGATGCAGCAGACCAAGCTCTCCCAGCCATCAAACGAAGACAAACTTAGATGCAGATGTGGACAAAGACACTGCATGGATGGTACTGTGTGCGGCCGCTGCAAATGTGAATTCGCGCCACCATGTTCTCACACCAGTACTGGGTGAGGCCGCTGCAAACATGAATTCGTGCTGTCATCTTCTCACGCTGGAAGCGGAAAATTAAATTAAGCAGAAAAATAATTGAACCTAGTTTATCTTTTTGGTCTCTTTTTGACTTTCTGCATGTTGTATTGCAAAGTGAAAAAAAATAAATTTGCTAAAGAGAGAGTGGGGTCAACATGCTTCACATGGCACATGCAAGACTCAGACTGGTGACACAGCACACCTTAGAGGTCTGGCCAACACATCTAGTGCACTTTGCACCATGCAGACTGTATCCAGGGGCAAACTCCACTCAAAGAGAGAGAGAGAGAGAGCGAGCGAGCGAGCGAGAGAGAGAGAGAGAGAGCGAGAGAGTTGAAGAGATTAGAGTTTGGACACAGAAATTATAGCTAGATTCAAACCCATGAGGTGCCAGTGCCCTCGTCTTCTAAGCCACAAACCCCCCCACCACCACCACCATCTCCATCCCTGCTCCAAGGTCAAGCCTTTGTTTTCCCACTGGGGATCAGCCCCCCCCCCCCCCCCCGGAAAAATGAATGAACACAATCACACGGTGCTAATGCAACGGCATAATGAGGAGATGCCAAAATAATGCAATTAAATTAAACCACTCATGTGTAAAAGATTAGGCAGTCCGTTTGGTTAGAGGGGACACCAGAGTTTAATCAACACAGACGTTGCAGAAGGCAAATTGACATTCTCTATGGTTTGTGTTTTATTGTTGATTATCACATTGCTGCTTTATTGGCCAGTATACGGTAGACAGGGCAGAAGGCGAGAGACTGAAAGGAGAGATGACATGCTCATCTACAGGACCCACAGCACTATGACATTGTGAGTGCACAGTTTAAACCCTGGCATGTCGCGTTTATCTCCTCTATTACTGCCGCTATCACTATCGGATGAGTTTTACAACAACATAAGTATGTTTTTCTCAGCATGCCCAGCCTCAGTAAACTTGAGAATTAGAACTCCAAACCCTGGAGGTGTTGGTGTCAAGCCCGCTGATGTCAACTACACAGAGGTACATGCAAATGCAGGTTAACTATGTGTTGATGCATGCTCAGTAATCCAGGTAAGGAAATCCCAGAAAGGTGCACCAGTTCATCTGAACACAGCGTTTATTGAGAGAAACGTCTCGGCCGAGGGACAGCGGATCTTTTACGCACCGCCAGACACAGGGACAACTTATGAGACTGCTGTCGGCATGCATTCAGGGAGCAAGTGCACGCGACACGTGAGACCAGAACACGGTATGGAGCTGCCTTGCGTGCTCTTGCTGCAAAATGGGACTTTAGTGATAAATCTGATGAGATGATCTGCGATCACCTGCTGGAACCCTTGTTAAGTGATAACATCAGGGAGAGAATATAAGATGGTGGCTATGCATGTAGCGTTAAATGCGTATCGATCTCAGTAAACTTTTTCTTGACATTAACTGTCGTCGTTACTGAAATTACTACGATACCACAAGCGGCGCATTTGAAAGACTTCTGAACATTTTCAGAAGTCACATGACACTTCACACAGGGAAACCCTGTGTGAAATGTCATGTGACTTCTGAAAATTTCCAAATCATGCAGCACTGTCTGAATGGCTTCAGCCATGTATGAGTCCTTACATGCCTTTGAAAACTTGACTTCTGGGTAAACATTTTGCCGCACGTGGTGCCTCTGAATGGGTTCTCCCCTGCATGAGTCCTTAAATGCATTTGCAATTATGACCTCTGCCCACCCCCAGAAACAAGACAGTGGCATAACGACCGAAACCAACGACTAGTTTCATATGCAGATATGGTGTGACCATTAACTAGAGTTACAGTGGCCATGTGTACTATTCACAGAGATTTGGGGAATGGTTACAATCACAGCATTGTAAGATGGTGACAGATGCACTCTTACACTCCCCCCCCACCACCACCACTCGGTTCAGGGATGGTTGTCCTCTCTTCACATAGATGGCCTCTTTCACTCCCCATTCAAACCAGTGTTCCTCTCTATCAAGGATGTGCATGTGGATGTTAACTATAACCTCCAGTTACTGACGACCATAAGGCAGCTAGCCAAGAGTCAATTAAAGCGGCTAACAAAAAGCAGTTATATTTTGTCAGAATTAATTCTGCCCCCCCTTTAAAATATCCTCTTCCTGCATAATGTACATTAATTTGATTCTACTAACTATGATGTTGCTCTTAGTGATGTTGATGTGCTGTTAATTATGATGGGCGGCACGGTGGCCCAGTTGTTAGCCCTGTCGCCTCACAGCAAGAAGGTTCTGGGTTCGAACCCTGGGGTTGTCCAACCTTGGGGGTCATCCCAAGTCGTCCTCTGTGTGGAGTTTGCATGTTCTCCCTATGTCTGCGGTGGGTTTTCTCCGGGTGCTCCGGTTTCCCCCACCATCAAATAGACATGCATGTTAGGGTTAATGCTCCTGTCTGTGCCCCTGAGCAAGGCATGGCAAGATGAAGTGGAGTTGGTCCCCGGGCGCTGCACAGCAGCTGCTTACTGCTCCTAGCTACACAGCTAGGATGGGTTAAATGCAGAATTAATTTCCCTACAGGGATCAATAAAGTCTCTATCCATCCATCCATTATCCAAACCGCTTATCCTGCTCTCAGGGTGGTGGGATGCTGGAGCCTATCCCAGCAGTCAGCCCAAAAAGCAGGAGGTAAATTTGGTTCTACAAATAGAAAAGTGGGATTACGCTCCACTGCCAGCACTTATATGAGAATGAGAATCACAAAAGTGTGTGCAGAATATAATGTCAACAAAATGTTGTTTTGAAAGGTTCACTGAATTTCACCTGTGATGGGGAATTACAGTTTCTCCTTGTGTCTCATCCTCAACACATCTGTGAAATAACCATTGGCCGAACATGACGACTACTGTGCCTCGCGTGGCATGTTGAAAAAGACAAAAGCAGTCTCAAAGGTCCCTCTGAATCACTAAAGGTTCACCTTGAGTGTAGTACCGGTGACACCTGTGGCTTGTGGAGTTATGGTCTATTGACCAGTGGTATTGAAGGAGGCAGGTCAGGAGGTAAGCCTTTATCCCCAACGATCTGATAAAGAAAGCTTGTTCTTGTCAAATCAAGGGGAGAAATGCAAGGATGAGCCCTGTTGATCTACAGGGAAGATGCAGGGAGCAGCATCATCGCAGGAAAGCAGAATTCAGAGAAAGGCACTTGTTTCGTTTGTTTGACCTGTTCTGATTTCATCCGAGATCACCTTAACTCTGAAATCTAGCGTGATAACATTTTGAGAGAAAAGCCTGGCAATGTGGCACATTTGAGGGCAAAAATGTTCAGTTTTATTCCGTCTTGTGAGAAGAGTGATACTACCTGTTCCAAAATATCTTATGATGGGTGGATTACATTTATATAGCACTTTATGCAGACACCCAACACGCTTCACACTGAAGGAGGTAACTCCCTTCAACCACCACCAATATGTAGCACCACCTGGGTGGTGCACAGCAGCCATTTTGCACCAGAACGCTCACTACACATCAGCTTGAGGTGGAGAGGGAGGAGTCATTGAGCCAGTTACATGGGGGTTGATGAGGTGGCCAGATACAAGAGAGCCAGGTTGGGAATGTTGCCAGGACACCGGGGAACCCCTACTCTTTGTGATAAGTGCCATGGAGTCTTTAATGATCACAGTGAGTCAGGACCTGGTTTAACGTCTCATCCGAAGGCGGCATCTCCGACAGCACAGTGTCCCCGTCACTGCACTGGCCATTGGGATTTGATATTTGTAGTTTTTATTAGGGACAGCACGGTGGCACAGTGGTTAACGCGGTTGCCTCACAGCAAGAAGGTCCTGGGTTCGAGCCTCGGGGTAGTCCAGCCTTGGGGATCATCCGGGTCGTCCTCTGTGTGGAGTTTGCATGTTCTCCCCAAGTCTGCGTGGGTTTCCTCCGGGGGCTCCGGTTTCCTCCCACAGTCCAAAGACATGTAGGTCAGGTGAATCGGCCGTACTCCATTGTTCCTAGGTGTGTGTGTGTGTGGGACCTGTGATGGCCTGGCAGCTTGTCCAGAGTGTCTTCCCACCTGCCGCCCAATGACTGCATGGATAGGCCCCAGCATTCCCGCGGCCCTGAGAGCAGGACAGGAGGTTTGGAGGCAGGGTTGCTGCTTTCAGCCGGCTTCTTTTGCACTGGACCCGTGTGAAATAGTTGCTGTTGCACACCAGTCCGTTTGTACTGTCTGCTCTTGTGTGTGGGAGCGAGTCATGCAGTGGATGTTGTGCCTGTGTCACGTCTTTGACCAGCGGGATGGCTGCCCGTTCCCTTCTGCTCCACAGTTGTGGTGGTGGTGGTGGTGGGGTGCAGCCTCTGGAGATGAACCTGAGGGCCCTTTTTTGTACCCTCTCCAGCAGTGCAGCCCGGTTTTTATTGTAGGCTTTTATTCCCCTTAAAGCGAGAGCGAGCGAGCGAGCGAGAGAGAGAGAGAGAGAAACCTTTCAGGGATCTTTTCTCCTTTCCATCATTCCCATTGCAACAGCTGTCAGGGAAACGGTTGCCATGGTGCTGTGGAACTGAGTGGGAGGGATCACTTTGTCACCTCTCTCTCAATCTCTCTTTCTTCTGGCCCCCCCTTCTCTAGGTCTAGCTGACCCTGTATCAAACACACACACACACACACACACACACACACACACAAAACCAGCATATACACACAGATTGTCTCTCTGTGGTAGTCTTGTGGTAAATGCATCTGTGAATATTTTAAATCTCACAGTCCCACAAGAGTGTCCCTTTTGTCACATGTTTGAAACTGATTTTCCTGAAAACATGTAAATAAAGGTCTTTTAAAAATCAAAATCTCTCCCTGTTGCTTTTTACCTTTTACTCACACACACACACACACACACACACACACACACACACACACACACACACACACACACACACACACACACGGTTGCAACCTTGACAACTTTAATATTGAGAGTCGACCGGAACTGCAAGGTTAATTTTTGCATGGAGTGCAGACGGGGATGGGAGGGAAGGGAGACTGAAGGCTTCCTTTTGTTAATATTGCATTCTTTTGCAGAAAATTAAATCTCAACAGCAACAAAAAGGCCTTGACCTCCTTTTTTGTCTGCTCATCACCATTTGGGCGCGTGCATGTTTCTTTGTGTCCATTACACACTGAACACCGGTGTGCCGCAGGGCTGTGTGCTCGGTCCAGCCCTCTTCACCCTTTTCACCTACGACTGTACCCCCATCCACTCCTCCAACACTATAGTGAAGTTTGCTGATGACACCACTATAGTGGGACTCATAACCAACAACGAGGAGACACACTACAGAGAGGAGGTCTAACATCTGGCTGGGTGGTGTTCAGACAATAACCTGGTCCTGAACACCAGTAAAACAAAGGAGATCGTTGTGGACTTCAGGAGATCCAGGAAGACCCCCCACCTCCCACTGCACACAAATGGTTAAGAGGTGCATATTGTGGATAACATCAAGTTCCTGGGAAGCCACATAACCAAAGAACTCACATGGTCACTCAACACCTCCCACCTGGTGAAGAAAGCACAACAGAGGCTTTTCTTCCTCAGGAAACTTAAACAAGCCGGTCTCCTCTCTCAGCTGCTGGTCAACTTCTACAGAAGCACAATAGAAAGCCTCCTCTGTCAGTGTGTCACAGTGTGGTATGCCAGCTGCACAGCAGACAACAGGAAGGACTTGGCCCGGGTGGTAAAGACAGCACAGAGGATTGTGGGAGTTGTGCTTCCGGACCTGGATGCTGTGTATGCTGGCCGCCTACAGAGGAAAGCCTGCAGCATCAGCAAAGACACAACACACCCAGGTCACTGTCTGTTTGTTCCCTTGCCATCAGGGAAAAGATACCGCAGCATCAAAACCTAGACTAACAGGCTGAGGAACCACTTCTTCCCCAGAGCTGTAGCCTCCATTACCTCCCCCCCCCCACACACACACACACATCTGCCTACAGCTGCTGAGGACTAACTGGTACTAAAGCTGCTGCAATATGGACAACTATGTGCAATAACTCCATGCACTATTTTGAACTTTAAAAGCCGCTGCTATCTTATTGTCTCATCATCATTTTTGCCACCTCACTTATTTTTACTAAATGTTGTTTGTTCTTGCTTTTATCTTGGTTTTTTTTAAATCATTTACCTTGTCTAGTGCTGCTGGTCTGAGTCACCAAACAAACTTTTGTTGTGTGCGCACAATGGCAATAAAATATCTTATCTTACATGTGAATGAAAATCGTTGAAAAAAATCATTCCCTTGCATCATCTGAGCTCAAAAATATTTGGCTAGGCAAAGCATGGGTACACTTTGCAACCACTGCAGAGTACTAGTGCCTGCTGAAGGCATTCCAAAATGGCAGATGGCAGCTAATGTGCCTGGTATCCATTACTTTTTTTTTTTTAATTTTTCTTGAGTAATTTGATTTGTAGTTGTTATTAACATCTCTGAAGAACAGAGGCCGTCACCTGAGGCAGTATGATCCAAGAGATTGGGATCATATTGTAAACACTGAAAGCATAACCTGACATTTCTGGCTAATCTTTGACGTATCGGGACATGTTAAACACCTGCGCCTCTAGTGGAGTGTATGTGCCAAAAAATGTGGGTTGTTTTTGTGGCTTAGCTAAAAAACAGGTCAAATATTGACTCAGGCCAGAGAGCAACATCCCTAGGTCCAAATCCTGCACAGGTGGCCCGGTGGTTAGCGCTGTCGCCTCACAGGAAGAAGGTCCTGGGCTAGAGCCCCGGGGTTGTCCAACCTTGGGGGTCGTCCCGGGTCGTCCTCTGTGTGGAGTTTGCATGTTCTCCCCGTGTCTGTGGTGGGTTTTCTCCAGGTGCTCCAGTTTCCCCCACCGTCAAAAAGACATGCATGTTAGGGTCATGGACGGATTAATGCACGGGCCGATGGGGCCCGGGCTCCAGGGCCCCGTCCTTCTGGGGGCCCCCAAGGTTAGCGAAATTACGTCCTCTGAAATCCATCCAATGATTACCCCTTCTATAAATAGCAATAGCCTACAATCATTTTTAAATCAATAAAAACATTTTTTGTTATAGTTTGTGGCAAATTATTGATTTATTTAGTAAGTAGCGAAGCGTCGGGGTCCTGTATCACCCTGTCGGGGTTTATTTCGTAATAATAACCGGCTCGCTGTACATTATCCCTTACATATTCAATGCATTCTGGGAGGTAACGTTAACGTGACATTTGCGCGTCTTAACAGTTAGTGCTGGTGACGGGTGAAATAATAATAACAATAACAATAATAATAATAATAATGTACCGTTTTGTAGGTCCCTTAATAATATCACATGCGTTGCGTTGTTTCCGGTGATTACTGTAAGTTACATGACTAATCAAAACTGCTCGGTGAAATTGCATTCAGACTCTCTGGTGTTGTTATAGGGGGGCCTTGTGAATTATTGTGCCCCGGGCCCCAGATTGGTTTAATCCGCTGCCCACTGCCCCTAGCTACAGACATAGGATGGGTTACATGCAGAGAAAGAATTTCTCCACGGGGATTAATAAAGAAGTAAAATAAATAAATAAAAATCCTGTGGAGGACCTTTGTTGCATGTGTGATCCCCCATTTACCCCACCTGCCCTGCCACTCTCAAAATTCCAGTCCAAAAAAAAAAAAAAAAGACATTTACATGTGGCTTGCTGCACATTGAATGTGTATATTAAAGATTCATCCACTTTCATTTAACACTGAGAACAACACCTCTTATGTGAGTGTGCTGGAACTGCATCAGTCTTGATTTACTGTAACACCAGTTTTCTGTATTATTTTGCTTTTCATAGCATTGGCATTCTACTGAAGTGACCACAATCTCATTTTAATGTGAGTGTGCATGAAATAAATCCATCCCTGTTGTTGCTTTGAGCTATACAAACATTTTAACCAAATAATTACTCGGCCTGATTATTTACAGAAATTGGGACATTGTATGCATGTGAATGTACCTACACACTGTTCAGTTTAATATGCTGTCTACGTGATTACTGCGCAGCCCTGGATTATATACTCCTAATTATGTTTGCATGCTCTGTTGTGAATCATTAGCAGCCTCTTTAGTACTTTTAAGATGAAGTAAATAAGACTAATGGGGCTTTAGGGGGAGGGTGAGGAGGGGGAAGGAAAGAGGTTGTGTTGTCATAGTGAGGTGCTTGCACTGCTTCCCATTATGTTCTTGCAGAGACAGTGAAAGGGTTAGAGATGGAGAGAGCGAGAGTTAAAGCAATTGAAAAGAATGGTTAGGTGGTGTATTGTAAGAAAGCAAGAGAGAGGGAGACGGGGGGAGAGAGAGTGTGAGAGAGAGAGCAAGTGAGAGAGTGAGAGTTAAAGCAACTGAAAAGAATGGTTAGGTGGTATATTGTAAGAAAGCAAGAGAGCGAGAGAGAGAGAGAGAGAGAGAGAGAGAGAGAGAGAGAGAGAGAGAGAGAGAGAGAGAGAGAGCGAGAGAGAGAGAGAGAATTAAAGCAACTGAAAAGAATGGTTAGGTGGTGCATTGTAAGAAAGGAAGAGAGAGAGAGAGCGAGCGAGCGAGAGACAGAGAGAGAGAGAGAGAGAGAGAGTTAAAGCAACTGAAAAGAATGGTTAGGTGGTGTATTGTAAGAAAGGAAGAGAGAGAGAGAGCGAGAGAGGGAGAGAGAGAGAGAGCGAGAGAGAGAGAGAGAGAGAGAGAGAGAGAGAGAGAGAGAGAGCACATTCATATGCATGCATACACATACATCACAGAAAGTTGAATCAGTTCATCTGGACACAACGTTTAACAATGGACATTTATTCCATAACTGCCAATAATTTGGCCAAGAGGTGAAATATAAAGAGAGAAAAGTAGAGGGCCAAGAACTGAACCCTGAGGTACTCCATACTTAACTTCAGAGAACTTTGATGTAATATTACTATAGCAGCCCTCTGATGGCCTGGCGGCCTGTCCAGGGTGTCTCCCCACCTGCCGCCCTATGACTACTGGGATAGGCTCCAGCATCCCGCGACCCTAAGAGCAGGATAAGCGGTTTGGATAATGGATGGATGGATGTTTCATCACTCATTTAAGCGACCTCTTCAGTCTAAACTGACTGCAGGTATCCCGCCCCCCCTTATGAACAGCCCTGGAACACATTTGTGTAAATGCATACACATACATACATGCATGCACATGGCTGTCAACCTAACAGGGTCACACATCTCCGTTTAGTGTTGTGTATGTGTTTTGTAAGTGTATTCTTTGTATACGTCTTATTCCATTTCAATGTTCATGCATTTTGCCTATTCCCAAAGAGAGCATTGCATGTTTCGGTACAAAAGGTGTTATATAAATGAATACTGATTCACTGAAAGGGGACAGGGAAGGAGAGAGTGAGAAAAAAGGGGGAGATGGGAAAACAGGAAGACAGATTCTGTTTGAGTCTGGCAAAGAGAGGGAATGTAAATGATAAGCAGATGGAGGGAGAGGGACATTAAGGAAGAGAAGGTAAGCAGCTTAGAGAGACACACTGACAGAAAGAGAGAGAGGAGTGATTATTTGAGGTGAATTGAATCGTTTGCCCCGAAACCGTGTGTTGACAGAGATCCAGAGATCTGTGCTATGGCTTACTTATCACGCACACACACACACACACACACACACACACACACACACACACACACACACACACACACACACACGTAGGAAGGAAGACATATGGGTTTGTACGGTGAAGAAGAGGATAGAGAAACCTTAAAGTGATGGATAGAGGCAGGAAGTCGGGGAGTGATGAGGGGAAAAAGCAACGATGGAGAGACAACAGAAATGAAAACAAAATGGAGAGAACAAGAGATGAGACAGAGATGATGGATAGAATAAATGTATATTTTCTCCATAAGACCCCCGACGTACAGTATTTCAGAGAGAGACAGAGAGAGAGAGAGAGAGAGAGAGAGAGAGAGAGAGAGAGAGAGAGAGACAGACACACAGAGCGAGGGAGAGGAGAGAGGGAGGGAGGGAGGAAGAGAGGGAGAAAAGAGCTTATCGGGGGGGGGGGATACCCTGTATTTTTAGAGTAAACGTGTTGGCAGTAAGAGGAGCCGGGGATCGGTGTGAGTTCTGACACGATGTGAGACAGACAGACGGACTGTACAGACAGACAGACAGACAGACGGACTGTACAGACAGACAGACAGACAGACGGACAGACGGACAGACGGACAGACGGACAGACAGACAGACAGACAGACAGACAGACAGACAGGTAGGAAGCGACATGATTAGTGGGACGAGTGATGAGGAGAGAGACTAAAACACAGGCCAACAGATGAGAGAGAGACCACCACAATCACAGGATGTGCTCAACAATCACCAACACAAAGACAACAACACACCCAAGAACTACAAGCAGTGCAACACAAAGACAACAACACACCCAACAAAAAGCAGTGCAACACAAACACAACAACACAGCCAAGAACTACAAGCAGTGCAACACAAAGACAACTACACACCCAAGAACTACAAGCAGTGCAACACAAAGACAACAACACACCCAAGAACTACAAGCAGTGCAACACAAAGACAACTACACACCCAAGAACTACAAGCAGTGCAACACAAAGACAACTACACACCCAAGAACTACAAGCAGTGCAACACAAACACAACAACACAGCCAAGAACTACAAGCAGTGCAACACAAAGACAACTACACACCCAAGAACTACAAGCAGTGCAACACAAAGACAACACACCCAAGAACTACAAGCAGTGCAACACAAAGACAACACACCCAAGAACTACAAGCAGTGCAACACAAAGACAACAACACACCCAACAAAAAGCAGTGCAACACAAAGACAACAACACAGCCAAGAACTACAAGCAGTGCAACACAAAGACAACAACACAGCCAAGAACTACAAGCAGTGCAACACAAAGACAACAACACACCCAAGAACTACAAGCAGTGCAACACAAAGACAACAACACAGCCAAGAACTACAAGCAGTGCAACACAAAGACAACAACACAGCCAAGAACTACAAGCAGTGCAACACAAAGACAACAACACAGCCAAGAACTACAAGCAGTGCAACACAAACACAACACAGCCAAGAACTACAAGCAGTGCAACACAAACACAACACAGCCAAGAACTACAAGCAGTGCAACACAAACACAACAACACACCCAAGAACTACAAGCAGTGCAACATAAACACAACAACACAGCCAAGAACTACAAGCAGTGCAACACAAAGACAACTACACACCCAAGAACTACAAGCAGTGCAACACAAAGACAACAACACACCCAACAAAAAGCAGTGCAACACAAACACAACAACACAGCCAAGAACTACAAGCAGTGCAACACAAAGACAACAACACACCCAAGAACTACAAGCAGTGCAACACAAAGACAACTACACACCCAAGAACTACAAGCAGTGCAACACAAAGACAACTACACACCCAAGAACTACAAGCAGTGCAACACAAACACAACAACACAGCCAAGAACTACAAGCAGTGCAACACAAAGACAACTACACACCCAAGAACTACAAGCAGTGCAACACAAAGACAACACACCCAAGAACTACAAGCAGTGCAACACAAAGACAACACACCCAAGAACTACAAGCAGTGCAACACAAAGACAACAACACACCCAACAAAAAGCAGTGCAACACAAACACAACAACACAGCCAAGAACTACAAGCAGTGCAACACAAAGACAACAACACAGCCAAGAACTACAAGCAGTGCAACACAAAGACAACAACACACCCAAGAACTACAAGCAGTGCAACACAAAGACAACAACACAGCCAAGAACTACAAGCAGTGCAACACAAAGACAACAACACAGCCAAGAACTACAAGCAGTGCAACACAAAGACAACAACACAGCCAAGAACTACAAGCAGTGCAACACAAACACAACACAGCCAAGAACTACAAGCAGTGCAACACAAACACAACACAGCCAAGAACTACAAGCAGTGCAACACAAACACAACAACACACCCAAGAACTACAAGCAGTGCAACATAAACACAACAACACAGCCAAGAACTACAAGCAGTGCAACACAAACACAACAACACAGCCAAGAACTACAAGCAGTGCAACACAAAGACAACAACACAGCCAAGAACTACAAGCAGTGCAACACAAAGACAACAACACAGCCAAGAACTACAAGCAGTGCAACACAAAGACAACAACACAGCCAAGAACTACAAGCAGTGCAACACAAACACAACACAGCCAAGAACTACAAGCAGTGCAACACAAACACAACACAGCCAAGAACTACAAGCAGTGCAACACAAACACAACAACACACCCAAGAACTACAAGCAGTGCAACACAAACACAACAACACAGCCAAGAACTACAAGCAGTGCAACACAAACACAACAACACAGCCAAGAACTACAAACAGTGCAACACAAAGACAACAACACAGCCAAGAACTACAAACAGTGCAACACAAAGACAACAACACACCCAAGAACTACAAGCAGTGCAACACAAAGACAACAACACAGCCAAGAACTACAAGCAGTGCAACACAAAGACAACAACACACCCAAGAACTACAAGCAGTGCAACACAAAGACAACAACACACCCAAGAACTACAAGCAGTGCAACACAAAGACCAGAACACAGCCAAGAACTACAAACAGTGCAACACAAAGACAACAACACACCCAAGAACTACAAACAGTGCAACACAAAGACAACAACACACCCAAACACTACAAGAACCACAATCCAAACTAACACACATCCAAACTAAAGAAAAAATCACTGTCCAGGAGAACGAACACCAGCCAGGATGACTGTGGGAACTGCCAGTCTGCAGGAGCTAGCAGTTAGCTTAGCCGCCCCACTTCCGCGTCCTGTCAGACCGCCCTCACTGCTCTCTCCTCGGGCGAGGCTCCAAGCAGGGCCGTGGTGCCTGGGCCCATAGGAAGCAGCAGACAGCAGACCAGGCTCTCCCAGTCGATCCAGCGCCAGCTCTCCCAGCCATCACACGAAGACAAACTTAGACGCAGACGTGGACAAAGACACTGCATGGACGGTACTGGGGGAGGCCGTGCAAATGTGAATTCCTGCCACCATCTTCCCACACCGAAGCAGAAATTCATGGATGGCTAGAGAACTGGACAGATTGCAAGTTGGGTGATGTTTTCTGGATGGATGGATGGATGATGGGGTGTGGAGGAGTGATAGGTTGGAGTAAGGGGAGATGAGTGGATGATGGAATGATAGATGTAGTAACAGATTGATATACGTGCTTATAGTAGGATGGATGGATAAATGGATGGATGGAAGGGATAGGCAGAGAGATGATTCAGCAGATGGTTCAATATCAGTGATGATCACTCGTGTGCACGTGCGACACACACACACACACACACACACACACACACACACACACACACACACACACACACACACACACACACACACACACACACACACACACACACACACACACACACACACAACCATGGAGAAGCAATGCAACTTCTTTACTGAAACGATTGCTGTGCCCTGCAGCAGTCTGTAGAACGAGATAAATGAGAGAGGCGAGAAGGGGAGGAGCTGAAGAGATGAGAGAGGGGGGAGAGGGAGAGAGAGAGACAGAGCAAGATGGGGGTAATGGTGGCATGGATTAAGAGAGGGAGGATACAGTGGCAGGGAGAGAGAGCAGGAGTGTCATGTTGTGAGGGTTTATGTAATTATGTTTTGACACCATACACACATTTCTTCTGTAAATCCCTTCTCTCAGTTTGTTTGCCTGGCGTGAGCCTCGTCACGCTGATCTGTGATGAGAGTCCCGTCCTCTCGCTTCCTCCCTTTTTAGTGTGCTGCTCTTTACACACAACCTCCAGCTCTGTGTGCCTTTCTTGTGATGCTGCAGTGATTCAGTTTTCCCACGAGGATCATTAAAGTTTCACTGGATCTAGAAAAAATATAACAAAAAGAGCGAGAGGGCGATCGAGGCAAACAGGTAGACAGAGAGAGGGCGATCGAGGCAAACAGGGAGAGAGAGGGAGAGAGGGAGTGATAGAGGATGGGGGGTAGGTGTGTGATGTATGGCTGTGTTCCTGTCTGCAGCCATCTCCTGCCAGGCCAGGATTCAGCTTGAGGTTCGTCATCCCTGCAACTGGAGTGTGCCAGCGATCTCTCTCTCTCTCCCCCTCTCCCTCTCTCTCTCTCTCCCCCCTCTCTCTCTCTCTCTCTCTCTCTCTCTCTCTCTCTCTCTCTCTCTCTCTCTTCTCCTTCTCTCTCTCTCTCCCTCTCTCTCTCTCTCTCTCTCTCTCTCTCTCTCTCTCTCGCTCCCCCCCCCCCCCTCTCTCTCTCTCTCTCTCTCTCTCTCTCTCTCTCTCTCTCTCTCTCTCTCTCTCTCTCTCTCTCTCGCTCTCTCTCGTCCCTCGCTATATCCACCACATATTACCCCATTTTTCTCCACACTATCTCTCCCTCTCTTTCTCTCTCTTCCTCTGTTCCCTCTCTACATCCCCATATTACCCTGTCTTTCTCCACTGTCTCTCTTTTCCCTCTCTACATCCCCATATCCCATATTACCCCCATCTCTTTCTGCTCTCTCTCTCTCTCTCTCTCTCTCTCTCTCTCTCTCTCTCTCTCTCTCTCTCTCTCTCTGCCACTAAGCAGAGGTACTGACAGAGCACCAGAGTAGGAAAATGATGAATAAGTGAACAGGCCTTGAGTTTCTGTACTAAGCACATTAGAGAGAGAACGCTTCTGTGTGTGTGTGTGTGTGTGTGTGTGTGTGTGTGCGTGTGTGTGTGTGTGTGTGTGTGTGTGTGTGTGTGTGTGTGTGTGTGTGTCTATGTTAATTCTCCCTCATGCTTTCATGTAGAATTAATTTGGGCCACCATGCAGCTGTTTGCTCACATCAAAGTGTATCTGTGTTGTGCGACCCCAGTGCCTCCCTGTGCTGCAGGGGCACACAGCCGTCACCGTAACACAACCCCAACACCCCCCCAACACATCCCCAACACGTCCCCAACACCCCCCAACACATCCCCAACACATCCCCAACACTCCCCCCGACACATCCTCAACACCCCCCAACACATCCCTAACACTCCCCCAACACATCCCCAACACTCCCCCGACACATCCTCAACACCCCCCCAACACATCCCCAACACCCCCTCAACACCCCCCAACACATCCCCAACACATCCCCAACACCCCCCAACACATCCCCAACACTCCCCCGACACATCCCCAACACTCCCCCGACACATCCCCAACACCCCCAACACGTCCCCAACATCCCCCAACACATCCCCAACACCCCCCCAACACATCCCCAACACCCCCCAACACATCCCCAACACCCCCCAACACATCCCCAACACATCCCCAACACCCCCCAACACGTCCCCAACACCCCCCAACACTCCCCCAACACTCCCCCGACACATCCTCAACACATCCTCAACACTCCCCCAACACATCCCCAACACATCCCCAACACTCCCCCGACACATCCTCAACACCCCCCCAACATATCCTCAACACCCCCCCAACACATCCCCAACACCCCCCCCAACACATCCCCAACACCCCCCAACACATCCCCAACACCCCCCCAACACATCCCCAACACCCCCCAACACATCCCCAACACATCCCCAACACTCCCCCGACACATCCTCAACACCCCCCCAACACATCCCCAACACCCCCAACACGTCCCCAACACCCCCCAACACATCCCCAACACCCCCAACACATCCCCAACACATCCCCAACACTCCCCAACACATCCCCAACACATCCCCAACACTCCCCCGACACATCCTCAACACATCCCCAACACTCCCCCAACACATCCCCAACACCCCACCAACACATCCCCAACACTCCCCCCAACACACCCCCAACATGTCCCCAACACCCCACCAACACATCCCCAACACTCCCCCCAACACACCCCCAACATGTCCCCAACACCCCCCAACACATCCCCAACACATCCCCAACACATCCCCAACACTCCCCCAACACATCCCCAACACCCCCCCAACACATCCCCAGCGCTCCCCCAACACCCCCCAACACATCCCCAACACCCCCCCCAACACATCCTCAACACCCCCCCAACACTCCCCCAACACATCCTCAACACCCCCCAACATGTCCCCAACACCCCCCCCAACACATCCTCAACACCCCCCAACACATCCCCAACACCCCCCAACACATCCCCAACACATCCCCAACACTCCCCCAACACCCCCCCCCCAACACATCCTCAACACCCCCCCCCCCCCCCAACACATCCCCAGCGCTCCCATCATGTGGAAGATGAGCAGCACTGATGAGCTACTGATCCCATATCCACTTGGCATGAAAATCTTAGGACTAGAAAGAAAAAGAAGACGCTTTTATCATTTCTGGATGGATCAAGTCAGGGGTTGAACTTGCTTCAAGTCTTATTTCGTACGACAGGATATTACTACTGTCCTACGCTGTAGATACAGGTTATGTCATACAGCCCGGTCAGCATTTCCAGAAGGGAAGAGACTCTATCCCTGTCATTCTATCAAAAAAATTAAATTATATATATATAAAACAATCTTGCAGCACGGTGGCGCAGTGGTTAGCTCGGTCAACTCACAGCAAGAAGGTCCTGGGTTCGAGCCCCGGGGTAGTCCAACCATGGGGGTCGTCCCGGGTCGTCCTCTGTGTGGAGTTTGCATGTTCTCCCCGTGTCTGCGTGGGTTTCTTCCGGGGGCTCCGGTTTCCTCCCACAGTCCAAAGACAGTGTGTGTGTGTGTGTGTGTGTGTGTGTGTGGGCCCTGTGATGGACTGGTGGCCTGTCCGGGGTGTCTCCCCGACTGCCGCCAAATGACTGCCGGGATAGGGTCCAGTATCCCGCCACCCTGAGAGCAGGATAAGCGGTTCAGATCATGGACAGATGGCTATAAAACAATCTACTACTACTACCACCACTACCACTACTACTACTACTACTACTATCACTACTACTACCACTACCACTACTACCACTACCACTACTACTACTACCACCACTACTATCACTACTACTACCACTACCACTACTACCACTACCACTACTACTACCACCACTACTACCACTACTACTATCACTACTACTACCACTACCACTACTACCACTACCACTACTACTACTACTACTATCACTACTACTACCACTACTACTACTACTACTACTACCACTATTACTACTACTACTACCACTACTACTATCACTACTACTACCACTACTACTACTACTACTACCACTACTACCACTACTACTATCACTACTACTACCACTACCACTACCACTACCACTGCTACTACTACCACTACCACTACTACTACCACTACTACTACTACTACCACTACCACTACTACTACCACTACTACTACCACTACCACTGCTACTACTACCACTACTACTACCACTACTACTACTACTACCACTACTACTATCACTACTACTACCACTACTACTACTACCACTATTACTACTACTACTATCGCTACTACTACCACTACTACTACTACTACCACTACTACTACTACTACCACTACTACTACCACTACTACTACAACTACCACTACTACTACCACTACTACTACTACCACTACTACTACTACCACTACTACCACTAACACTACTACTACTACCACTACTACCACTACTACTACTACTATCACTACTACTACTACTACTACCACTACTACTACTACTACCACTACTACCACTACTACTACTACCACTACCACTACTACCACCACTACTACTACTACTACCACTACTACTACCACTACTACTACAACTACCACTACTACTACCACTACCACTACTACCACTACTACTACCACTACCACCACTACTACTACCACTACTACCACTACTACTACCACTACCACTACTACTACTACCACTACTACCACTACTACCACTACTACTACTACTATCACTACTACTACCACTACTACTACCACTACTACTACTACCACTACCACTACTACCACTGCTACCACCACTACCACTACCACTACTACCACTACTACTACTACTACTACCACCACTACTACCACTATCACTACTACTACCACTAACACTACTACCACTGCTGCTATTACCACTACCAATACCACTACCACCACTACTACTACCACTACTACCACTACTACTACCACTACCGCCACTACCACTACTTCCACTACTACTACTACTATCACTACTACTATCACTACTACCACTACTACTACTACTACTACCACTACTACTACCACTACTACTACCACTACTACTACCACTACTACTACAACTACCACTACTACTACCACTACTACCACTACCACTACTACCACTACTACTACCACTACTACTACTACTACCACTACTACTACTACCACCACTACTACCACTATCACTACTACTACCACTAACACTACTACCACTGCTGCTATTACCACTACCAATACCACTACCACCACTACTACTACCACTACTACCACTACTACTACTACTACTACTACCACTACTACCACTACTACTACTACTACTACCACTACTACCACTACTACTTCCAGCTGCTCCCGTTAGGGGGCATCACAGCAGGTCATCCATTTCCATCTCTTCCTGTCCTCTGCATCTTCCTCTGTCACACCAGCCACCTGCATGTCCTCCCTCACCACCTCCATAAACCTCCTCTTTGGCCTTCCTCTTCTCCTCTTCCCTGGCAGCTCCACATTCAAGAGACTCAAGAAGAATCAGGGGTAATTTATTGTCATTTCTGTCATGTACTTGCGTACACAAAAGACACAAAATGTTGTTTCACACATCCCACAGCAGTGCAACACAAAAGTTAAAAACACATATCCAAAACTTCCAAAAACGACACCACCAAAAACAAAAATCAGAGAGAACGAAGAGAGAAAAAAAACCCAAACAGATAACAACCCAGTCCAAAAACCCAGCATCCTCCTCCCAGTATACCCAGCATCTCTCCTCCACACACGTCCACACCATCTCAATCTGTCTCTCTTGCTTTGTCTCCAAACCGTCCAACCTGAGCTGTCCCTCTAACATACTCCTTCCTAATCCTGTCCTTCTTCATCACTCCCAATGAAAATCTTATCATCTTCATCTCTGCCACCTCCAGCTCCACCTCCTGTCTTTTCATCAGCACCACTGTCTCCAAACCAGACAACATAGCTGGTCTCACCACTATCTTGTAAACCTTCCCTTTAACTCTTGCTGGTACCCTTCTGTCACACATCACTCCTGACACTCTTCTCCACCCTGCCTGCACTCTCTTCTTCACCTACGCCACCCTGCCTGCACCCTCTTCTTCACCCACTCCACCCTGCCTGCACACTCTTCTCCACCCACTCCACCCTGCCTGCACCCTCTTCTTCACCTCTCTTCTGCACTCCCCGTTACTTTGGACAGTTGACCCCAAGTATTTAAATTCATCCACCTTCATCACCTCCACTCCTTGCATCCTCACCATTCCACTGTCCTCCCTCTCATTCACGCATAGGTATTCCATCTTGCTCCTACAAGCAGAGTTACACAAACATACACACACACACACACACACACATATACATACATATATGTGTGTGTGTATGTAGTTTTATATATATATATATATATATATACTGTACGTATATGAAAAAATAATAGTTCTTAATAACAGGCTACCCTTTACTACCAAGGCAGCTGTCAATGTGTATTTATTATGAATGGAGGATATCCAAGTCAGGAAATATGAATTTGTGTCTTTCTATCTGCATCGTGATCCCACTAGATGAACGGGATGAACTGCAGCCATCGGGCCTTCCTTTCTAAAGCGATAGTTTCATCATTTAAAAAAAGTCTGCCCATCGATGTGGGAGAGGGGCTTGCTCATTTGCAATTATCTCCTGTGTGCCGGACAAGATCAGCCCGGCCCCGACAGAAGCCGAGTCCACCAAACTGCAGATAAAAGAGCGTTCAGGTTTACTTTTAACCCCACTGTCAACTCACTTCCGATGCCAAACGTAGAGTCTGTGTGGAAATCTCAGACACACACGAAAAAAAAAGAAGCTTGGGAATAAAGAAACATCCGTCCATCCATTATCCAAGCCGCTTATACGAATTCTGGTCGCGGGATGCTGGAGCCTACCCAGCAGTCATTGGGTGGCAGGCGGGGGGACACCCCAGACAGGCCACCAGGCCATCACAGGGCCGACACACACAGAGTCACCTGACCTACAGGTCTTTGGACTGTGGGAGGAAACCGGAGCCCCCGGAGGAAACCCACACAGACACGGAGAGAACATGCAAACTCCACACACAGGACGACCCCCAAGTTTGGACTACCCCGGGGCTCGAACCCAGGACCTTCTTGCTTCCACGCTAACCACTGCACCACCCGGAATCAAAACATCCATCATCTGAACCGCTTATCCTGCTCTCAGGGTGGCGTGGATGCTGGAGCCTATCCCAGCAGTCATTGGGCGGCAGGCGGGGAGACGCCCTGGACAGGCTGCCAGGCCATCACACAGGGAACCCCCCCCCCCCACACACACAACTCTGAATTAAAAAGACCTGCACTGGTGGATTCCCATTGAACATTTACATGTAGTGGTGTATCGCAATCAGCTAACCCATTAGTCTCGTACCACATTTGCAATTTTATGTGCTTTTTTTGTGGGGGAGGGGTTCAAGTTTTTATCCCATTTTCTTTTTTTAGCTCATTTGTATTGTTCTGTCAAGGACGCAGATGTTTTTTCAGAGATGCCCCTTTGAAGGGAACATAAAAGAGAAAGAGGAACATCTATTTGACTACAAGGTTACTGTGACTCGGGCTGCTCCTGCGGACCCCCACAACACGTGTTCCAGCTCAGGAGGGGAAGCAACGGCGGACAGCAAAATTACACCACAACCTTGACGAACCACCTAAGGACCGACACACAATGAAAGCTCAAACAGAATGGAAGGAGTCCAAGAGTGAAAATCTCTTTTTTTCTGTTATGTTGCGTCTTACGGACATTCTAGCTGAAGGATGTTAGTTTGTCAGTGACAGCTGGCCTCCCGAACGCCTGCAGAGAAATGCCAAGACAGATCAACAGCACGGCAATCACGAGGACAGTCAGAGTTAAAACAGTACAGAACTGCTTTTTACCCTTACATAACCAGACGCGTTGGAAAAAGAACACATTTACTGTCCCAGGCGGGCAGGGCATTGGTTTGGAGGCAAGGCGACTCTGGTCAACATGTCACACCTGTGACACACCTGTAACATGTCGCTTTGTTTTCATGTTTGAAGGGCCCACATGTGAGTAAAAGACACAATTGTCAACTTTTATTTTCCTGCACCTGCAAGGCAATCATTAAAACATTCTAATATCTCGTTTAGAAAATCTTAAGTCTTTAAGTATTCTTATTGGTGATGGGTTTGGAACCCAGACAACTGAGGCAAGCCATTGGGGGGATAGCCATGGCGGCTGAGACCAGCTCAAGATGGTTGTGGTTGATGAGAGCCCGCAGTTGGAACCCTTCTGCAGGTGAAGGCTAATTTGGTCTTTGCTGCCCCACTCAGGCGAGGTGTACAGGCCAAGGGGCGAAACGCTTGTGACCCTGAGATACCTGCTGAAGATGCAGAAGGGTTCACTGCAACGCGAATGCTCTGACCACCCTCCACCAAGGGATACCATCAAGAGGAGTAACTTGCAACATCCCAAGTAGCTCCTGAAGTTTCCACTTGCAGTGAAGCTTCCCTGATGTGTATTTCACCGGTACAGCGGGATAAATCACACACACTGCACCAGAGAGCTTCTCGAAGTATGTCATAGTCAATTTATTCAGGAAGCACATTTTAGCCAAAGCGCTGTACAAAAAATTGAAATAAAAGAGGAAAAACAAAGGGAAACAACAGTAATGAGCTTGCGGGTTGCAGGCAATAAGAGTCCCATTTTCATAAAAATTAGGTAATAAGAGGCATATTTTCATATAAACCTGGCTATGTCAGCCACCGAACAAACTTAGACTAATTGGACTCAATGGACAAGAATGAGTTCTTTCTCAATAGAAGATACTCAGGTCTCTGCGTGGGATGCTGCTTGCCTCACCGGCATATCTGCTTGAATAAAGGAGTGGCACCGCCAGCTAAACTTGTCCAAATCTATGCTGTTGGTCATCCCTTACAAATCCTCGTTCTTCAGGGACATATCAATCAGGCTCAGCACATCTAGAGTCATGCCTTCCGAATCCCCAAGGATCTTCAGGGCTGTGACTGACAGGTGGTCTTTATTTTCCGACCACATTGCAGTTGCCTCCCCTTCCAGCTACCATGCTCTGTACAATATCACCAACATGTCTTTATGCATGCTCAATAATCTAGGGAAGGAAATCACAGAAAGTTGAATCAGTTCATCTTGACACAAAGTTTATTGAGAGAAACGTTTCATCCCTCAATTAAGTGACTTCTTCAATCTCAACTGACTGCAGGGCAAGTCAGATCAGATAAGGTCAGGTAAGGTAAGGTCAGGTAAGGTAAGGTATCCCCACCCTTAGGGATACCTGCAGTCAGTTGAGACTGAAGACGTCAATTAGATGAGTCATTAAATGTCTCTCTCAAACGTTATGTCCACATGAACTGATTCAACTTTCTGTAAAATCTCCAGCGTCTCCAGCCCAGGCCCTAAACCGCCTACAGGCTACTTCAGTGTACTTATAGTGTAGGTTTTCAAACCTGTTTCCATGTGCACATACCTCACCTCTCTGTGTATCCTCACTCTCTCAGTTGCTGCCCCTTCCAAGCAATGCTAGGCAAGGGAAGGCAAATTCATTTGAATGGCATATTTGGCACACAATGGCAATTCAAAGTGCTTTACATAGACATTCAAAGATGAAGAAGAGATGGACGTTAAATTTAAAAAGGTAAAGAGATCATTTAGAAACAGGCTAAACAAAGAGGTAAAGGAAAATAAAAGTGCAGCCGAGTGCATTACCTGAGAAATTAATCAAAGGTACAGGAAAACAGAGTTTTCAATCTAGATTTAAATGTGGCTTAAATTGGGGCATATTAAAGATAGTCTGGAAGTTGGCTCCAGCTGTGTAGAGCATAGTAGCTAAAAGCCTCCTTGTAGTGTTTGGTTCTGACTCTAGGCTCTACTAGCTGACAGCTTCCTAAATATCCAGGGGCCTACTGGGTTTGTATTCATCAAGCATATCAGAGGTGCCTTTTGGCTCCTGGCCATTGAGGGATTTTTAAACTAGCAGCAGCTCTTTAAACTCTATTCTGTAACTAATTAGAAGTGAGTGTACAGATTAGGAGTTAAATAGCAGCAATGTGCTCAGTTCTCCTGGTCCTTGTTAGAATTCTAGCAGCAGCATTCTCATTGTGCTGCAGCTGTCTAATGATCTTTTTCAGAAGACCAGACAAGAGAACGTTGCAGTAGTCCACCCTGCTGGAGATAAAGGCATGAATGAGTTTCTCTGTCTTGCTTGAACATGAAAACTTCTTGCTATATTTTTAGCTGATATAAGGCTGATTTAAATTTCTACCTTGGTTTCTAGTCTTTATAACCCTGGATTCAAGGTGGGCAATAACTTTAACCCTTTCCTTTTGGTTACCAAATAGAACTATATCCATCTTGTCCTTATTGAATTGAAGAAATTTTTGTCGAATTCGGTTGTTTATTTGATCTTTGCATTGACACAGTGAGTCTATAGGCCTATAGTCATTTGGTGAAAGAGCAAAGTAAATCTGAGTGTCATTTGCAGGGGCACCGCTAGAGATTCTGGGCCCCATGAAAAAATATAATATTGGACCCCCACCCCCACCCTAAACCACCCCACCCCCCCCCCCACCAACCTAAACCACCCATCAACCTAGAAAACCAGTTGAATTTGATGTTTGATGAAGAACTACTTCATCGATAGATTAATTGAAGCACTGCAAGAAATCCACTGCAGGCTATCTTTTGTACATTTAATAGAATACAGTAGATACAGTAATCAACAATCAAGTAAAAAAAAAACCTCTCAACATTCATCAACTTATTAAATTAAATGAAGATTTAAACACAAGGACAAAAAGTACAATCATACAAAAAGTAAAAATATAAATTCAATGGGGTGGTATTTTTTATCTAAATAACAAAAGCGCTGCTATAAAACTATGTGGAGTCCATGGCTGTTGGTTTACCACACAGCTCTTGGCTGCATGGTCTTAGAAATACTAATCCACGGTGTCAAAGTTGAGGAAATACGTTTGATAAAGTTCTAGCCTACTTTACGTTCTCAGAAATCGTCTATTCCTGGCCTGGTTTATCTTTAGTTCACAATGTAATCAGCAACGGGCAAGACGTAGGCTATTACAATGTAACAACGCCGGGGCAGTTGTTACAGTAGGCCTATAGCTGTGAAACTAAACCTTATTCTCCCAGCCCATGACTTAAATGCCAAAAGCAGAACGCCGGGCCTTCTTACTAGCAAAATCGTGAATCAAATCCCTGAAGTTAAGTGATAAAGCCAACTTGCTTTCAACTGACAGTATTGCAAGGTTGTTCAACCTCTCCTGAGACATTGTTGATCTCAGATAGCTCTTGATCAGTTTCAGTTTGCTAAATACCCTTTCTCCACTGCCAACGGTTACCAGGAGAGTGCAAAAAATCCTAAGTTGCATTTTATAGATTGCATTCAGGAGAGCAAGAGAGGTGCAGTCAGAGGGGAAAGTGGCAGAAAATATTGTATTAAGATGCCTGAGTTCACTCTCAAACAGAGGTGTGAGGTCCTTTGTGTACTTCATTATCAGCCTGACACACAGAAGCAATATTACTGTCACTCAACTGCCCAAATTTAAGTATGGCCACAAATTCTTCGACAATATTTGCTGTGGTTTGGAACCGAGTGTCCAAGTCACTTATTATCTGGTCTATGGCAGTGAAAAACACAGTGTTACGAAATTTTGGAGATTAGCTTGAGCTGGAAAAAGCATGACTGAATAACATGTTTGATTTGATTATCAAAACTGAGGCTAGCATCAAAAATTACCCCAAGATTCCTAGCAGCCTGTTTAATACTACCTGACAGACCACCAACATTAGCAGCAAAAGGGATGATGGAATTTTCGGGACTGAACAGAATGACCTCGGACTTATCATCATTAAATTTAAGAACATTTTTGGACATCCAGGATTTAAAATCAGAGGCAATTTGTGAGATTTACTAGAGCACTAGGATCTATGGGTTTTAGTGGCATGTATAACCGAGTGTTTTTAGCATAAAAATGGTAGCGCACATTGTGATTTTGAATGACCTAGCCAAGGGGCAGCATGTATATAGCAAAGAGAAGGGGGCCAAGAACTGAGCCTTGAGGGACACCACAACTCAACTGAGCCAGAGAGGAGGTAGAGTTACCCAGAACAACAGAAAAAGTTCTGTTGGTGAGGTAAGAGCGTAATAAACTAAGAGCCGAGCCCTTGATGCCAACCCAAGTCTCAAAGCAACGTAAGAGGATGTTGTGATCGACCATGTCAAAAGCAGCACTTAAGTCTAAAAGAACTAGAATCGAGCAGTCACCTCTGTCTGCATTCAGCAGTAGGTCATAAGTGACCTTAACTACAACTGTCTCAGTACTATGACGTGCTCCAAAACCAGTCTGGAAACTATTAAAAACAGTATAAGTGTTCATAAAAGAAATCAACTGAGAAGAAATTACTCTCTCCAGAAACTTAGATAGAAAAGACAATTTGGAGATTGGCCTGTAGTTACTTATGGACAGGGGATCTAAATTAGGTTGATGTCATAGTGGATCTGAAGATTAGTTTTACTCAAGTTATGCTTAACTTTCCTGCATTCTACTTACCATTGCTGCTGACTTTCCAGCTAGTTGAAGGTACTACATCAACCACCTACAAACTCATATTAACACACGTACTTTTGTTTACCCTCTTCATTCATCCTCTGTCTATGGCATACTCTATGCCCACTTCAAAAGAGCTGAGATCTGTGTCTAGACTTTTCTTTCCCCAGACCTCAATATGGTGGAGCAAAGTTTCATCTTCCATCGGGGCTGCAGACCTGCTCACTTCATTCAAGAAAGGCCTAAAAACTTTTCTTTTCCAGTTCTATTTCAATCAATACATGATCTGTAAACATGACTGTGATGCTGATTTGCTGCACTTGTCCACCTAATTTGTATTTTGAATCCCCTATTATTTACATCTCTTCTGGTGATCTAGCCATCGCACACTTAGACTAATTGCATCTGACACGACATGCACTCTCAGCTATGATACGATTACTATTCAGGGCTGTAAGAAGCCTGTTTGTTGACGCATCTGCTAATTGCTCTGTCTCTTGCAAGTTACTGTTTGCTAAAGGAGAAAATGTAAATGTAATGCACATGTAATTGTACTGTCTGGGGACAGAAGAAGCCTTAACCATGTCCTATCTCTTGATTTCATTTGCTTACTCACATATAGTGCTTTTTATTTTCTTGTTGCATCTCATTTTCTATTTGAATCAATCCACCAAACCCACCAATCTACCTTGTAAGGACTATTTCCTTTGCAGCAAAAGGTGACCGCAAATAAGGGCATTTCCAGGGACTGTCGATTGTACTTTTTTCTGAACACAGTTTCATGCTCTAAAAGAGTAGTTCAGTCAAAATCTTGATTTTAATTCAGCCTCTGCTTTCACGATGGTGGACTTCTTCTACAAGGCTTCACATTGACATTTTGCATCCAAGGTACAATGGCAGCCTAGTGGGCCTGAAGGAAAAAAAGACCTAGGAAACCATCTGTCGAATAAAACAGGTACTTACTCAAAGTGATCTTGGCAGCCATAAAATAAACTCTATCAGTGCTAGATGATCCATAAATGCTAGGCAGCTGTGATTGCACAATGAAATTAATATGAGCATGCTAATGTTAGTAAACTATTGCGTTTCAACATTTAAGTTAACCCTTGAGTAAATACCTTGAGATAACACAAACACTGAAAAGACTTTCAGGGCAGAAAGTGTTTTTGTTTTGCTTGCTGTGACAGAATGTATCACCCATTTTATCAGAGCTAGACAAAACTAAGGGTGTATTTAAAAAAAAAGGTCAATCACTGTCAAAAAATATTGCTTAATGCAGCTTCAAGTATGCAATGTGAAAAGGCTTAAAACTTAAAACTAGGAGGGCGGAGCTGCAGCAGCAGAGATGTTCAGAAGTGGAAGCCAGATTCTATTACTGCTGCTCAACACGTGATGCAAATGACGGGCATTCCCCGCCTTAAGATGGCGGACCAGGATTTCATAGCTGGACATGATTTTAATGCCAGCTGAAATTTGATGACTCAAGACTGTTTTTTTTTTATCTACTTACTTTAAACTTTGATTTTTCTTTAATAAAAATACTTTAAAAAAATTTTTTTTATTTAGAATCACATACTAACAGCATTTTACATAACCATCTTTAGTTAGATACTTTTACAAAGTGATTCATCTTTTCTGCTTTTTAAAGAGTAATTATAGAACACAAAAATAGAACATGGAGTGTTTTTCCATCCATTATCCAAGCTGTGGCCTGTCCAGGGTGTCTCCCCGCCTGCCACCCAATGCCTGCTGGGATAGGCTCCAGCATCCCCGAGACCCCAAATTGGAGTGTTTTTCCATTTGAAATAAAAGAAAAAATAAAGAAAAAGTACAAAACCCACACTTACTACATAAACAAGTTTAGACAAAAGAAGGACATTTTTGGGGAAATATGCGAATTCCACTTCCCCCAAATTTAGTTTCCTCAAGCCTCATGGAGATGGTGATTCTTTCCATCACAAAAATTTCAGAAATTATATCATAATAAATACTTTCTATTATGAATTCCGGTATTTTGGCAGCCAGAGCATAGATACCGCTCCATGTTCTTGGGAAGGTAAAGACATTTTGACCTTGTGATCAGCTGTCAAAATTCGATGAGGGACTGAGTAACATTTCATGTGACTTGAGCAGCGAATAACACAGCGATCAACAAAATGTTGTGTTGTTTTTCCATCAGTGTAATCACTTCAGTAATCTCTTACAGTGATCTTTATGCTGGCAAAGCAACAAAACCAAAATAAAACATGAGACTCAACAGATTTTCTGTGTGTGGCGAGAGAGAGAGAGAGAGAGAGAGAGAGAGAGAGAGAGAGAGAGAGAGAGAGAGAGAGAGAGATCTGATCCTCATTCCTTACTTCCAGCATGTCCAGTGCCATGGAAAACTGTTTCTAGGCAACACTGCTGCAGCAACTATGCAGGATGGTTTATATGTGCGATATAAATCTGACTGTACTGAACATAACAGCACTGACCATATAGTCACACTCTATCTAACACACCATTTGATTCAAGCTTCTCTATGGGTTTTTCTCAATCATGTGACTTTTTCACTGACAACGAACAGCCAACAAAACCACATCATCTGTGAAGAGCAGAGATGCCATTCTGATCCATGGTTGTATATGTATATATGTATATATGTATATATCTATATCTATCTATCTATCTATCTATCTATCTATCTATCTATATATATATATATATATATATCTATATATATATATAAAGAGTGGAATATCTTGATATTCCGCTCCTCATTTGTTGAGCACGTTTATCAACACCATTCATGGTTTCAGAAAAAAATAAGGCTATATATACATATGAGGAGTGGAGTATTAAGACAGATGTAGGAAAAAGCTTTAATACACAGCAGTACAAGCTTGTTTGGTGCGTCGCGCACTCATCAGTTGCTAATGTGATTCAACAAAGAAAACACACAGGAAATAAATATTACGTTGCCCCGTGTCACGCCATTAATGTTGGTGGATGGCAACCAATGAGAGGATAGAAAACATGTGCAATATTACAACCAATGGGGTAGGTAGTTACGATGCACAGCAACCAATGAGAGGATAGAAAACATTTGAAATATTACAACCAATGGGGTAGGTAGTTACGATGCACAGCAACCAATGGTGGGGTAGAAAACATTACAACCAATGGGGTAAGGGGCTGGGGCTTGGTTTGAAAAAGCATTTAAAGGACCAGGGCACTGTTGAAACAGCCTACATTTAAAATATAACAAGGTAACGCCAACTGTTAGCTAACTGTTCACTGTTACAATAATTTGCAACATCCGTCATGATATAATAACGTTTGAAGACAGTGGGGGGGGGGGGGGCTTCACCCTATGTAAAGTTTCATACCGCCACTAGTCATCCTCCCCCACACTGTTGGTGCCGTTGTTGTTGTGTTTGTTGACATTTCAGCTTGCTGCAGGCAGGGGACAGCTACCACACATCACTTGCATATTGCATGAAGGTACATACGTATAGATGGCACACGAGAGCGGATCAGAGCAGGTCAACTGAAGTGCGCATCACCTGCACATTGAGTGCGGCTGAGCTGTGTCATTTTCTGGGATCAGGACATGAACACTTGGTCATTTACTTTCAACAAGGCCAAACTCTGGCTTCCCCTTTGGATCATACACTATGCCATCAGGTGACGACCCCATCCAAGGTGTGTCAGGGTGGATAAGGAACCCACAAGGATATTGACTGACCTTCCTTGCTCTGTAGTACTCTTCTACTGCTGCAGGTTCCATTTCCAGCCCCCTCCTCATGTCTGCAGTCTGATGGCTGGGTTCCAGTGGCCTTTTCCTTTTCACAAAATCCACCACCATCTGTCCTTTCACATTTCTCTCCTCGACTCCATACCTTCCCATCACCTCCTCATCACCTCTGTTCCCTTCACCAACATACCCACTGAAGCCCGCTCCAATCACCACTCTCTCCTCCTTGGGTACCTTCTCCACCACGTCGTCCAACTCACTCCAGAATTATTCTTTCTCTTCCATCTCACACCCAACTTGCGGGGCATATGCGCTGACAACATTCAGCAATACATTCCAGCTTCATACTCATCACTCTGTCTGACACTCTCTTCACCTCCAGCACACTCTTGACATACTCTTCCTTCAGAATTACCCCCACCCCATTACTCCTCCCATTCACACCATGGTAGAAGAGTTGGAACCCACCTCCGATACTCCTGGCCTTAATCCCCTTCCACCTGGTCTCTTGCACACACAGTATGCCTACCTTTCTTCTCTCCATCATATCATCCAGTTCTCTCTCTTTACCCTCTCCCTTTACCAGTCATAGTGCCAACATTCAAAGTTCCGACTCTCCCCTCCACACTCCTACCCTTCCTCCTCTCCCACTGCCTCTGCACATGCCTTCCCCCTCTCCTTCTCCTTCACCCAACAGTAGCATAGTTTCCACCGGCACCCTGCTGGTTAACAGTACCAGTGGCGGGCCTCAACCAATCCGGTATGGAAATCTGATTTATGGCCCGCATATTTGATTTGGCCAAGATCTTTTACACTGGATGCCCTTCCTGACGCAACCCTCCACATTTATCCGGGTTTGGGACTGGCACTTAGAATGCTCTGGCTTCTGCATCCTCAGTGGCTGGGTTTAATAATAATAATAATAATAATAATAACAATAATAATAATAATAATAATAATCTGATGCCTTCTACCAGTCCCCTTTCCCGAGGTCTGGCTGAAAGAATCACCATGTTATTCACTAGACCAGGTTTAACACCCTACATTTAAACAAAAACAAGTTTCAATAAAGATAAACAAATATCCATAAATACAATAAAAGTACCGTGTTAAGAGAGTAAGTTACCATGGTTCTTGGTGTTCGGTGTCCGTGCAGCTGTGTGTTGGGGAAGAGAGGTGATCTTCAGCTGGGAATAATGTGCAGTCTGGTAAAGAAGTGCTGCCACGTGGTTGCATAAAGCTGCACCAGCCACACAGGCCCACTGGCAGCTCTGTGGCTGCACAGGACGGGAACCCCCAAGTACAAGCTGTGAGAATACACTTATCTGTTATAACTCATACTGTACTTGCTGCAAGTGCAGTTAAACATTAACACGTTCGTTTGATCAACAATAAATTAGTGAACTTTTGTTGTAAAGGAGAATGCATGAGTACAGTGAGAAAACTATGAATGATGTATGAATTATGGATGTGAATGAGAAAAAAATGAACCAAAAACCCCACAGTTGATATGCACTAATGTGTAAATCAAAACTTGTGGGCAAATCCTTGCTAATCCCACGTTACTCGTGTAGAACAGGGAACACAGATGCGTGTTAAGGAGGTGACGGAACTCAGAAGGCAACATAGCTCCTGTGAATCCCATTACTTTAACACACTGGGGTTATGTAGGGGCTGTCCTGTGGAATCTATATTTAACGAAGCCTTTAACAGTACTGGGGTCACAGAGGCTTTACTTGACTTGCCGAGCAGGGACCTGTCCCCTGAACCAGCCTAGACTGGACCTGCAGGACAACGTCCCCTACGCTCGGCCTTCGGGCTTTTCCTCCTAGACCTGCGGCACTCGGCCCTACCGGACGCTTCTCCTGCCCGACCCTTGCTGGAAACTGAGATTGACAACGACGACAGGAAAACTGCAGCAGTGACCGACACACAGAAACACAACGGTAGCAATAACGTCACTACGCTAGCTAGCATCGGCTAGTACACAAACATGCTAGGTGCCAACACTACACGTCCGGATCTTACCTTCGTCATTGTGGATGTAGCTTGAAACGTGAAGTTTGAAGCCCTTCTCCTTCTGGGTATCTGGCGAATGGCTTCTTGGGTTATGGGACTAAGGTCGTTCACCGTGAGTTCGGTTACATCTTGAAGACACCGAGTGGAAAACGCCATTGCTTCGCTCTTGCTAATTTTACTTCCGGCGCTACCCGGAAATGATCGAGCACAATCTCGCGACAAAGGCCACTGTTTCGGAGCGGCCCTGTGATGGCCTGGCGGCATAGGCGTTTCTAGCCCATTTTTGGGGGTGCTGCAGCACCCCTAAATTGAACCCCAGCACCCCTAAAATTGAAGAGATTTTTTATTTTTGCTGTATGTCCATGTTTAATAAGCTGAAGAAATGTCAAAACCATATCCAGTATATGGTTTAAACGTAATATTTTAACAACAAAAATACAGCACCCCCTCATGCTTCGAAAATGGTTTGATCCACCCCCCCAAATATATCTTGCCTGGCCGGCCAGCACTCTGGGTGTTCAGCACCCCTAAAGCTCTGATCCTAGAATCGCCCCTGCCTGGCGGCCTGTCCGGATGTCTCCCCACCTGCCGCCCAAACACTGCTGGGATAGGCTCCCTCATCCCGCCAGCCCAACTGGGATAAGCGGCTTGGATGTCTGTGAATGTTCTCCTTCATCCAGGTCGTGGTTCTCCAAAGGAGGTGAATCAGGTGCAACTGGACTTGGTATATATCCGTGAAGACGTTTCGCCTCTCATACAAGAGGCTTCCTCAGTTCCTGCCTTTCTGACTAGACCAAGCTAGTCTGAATGGCTGCTGATGAGACTCAGCATTTATCCTCTAGGAGTCGTTATCAGATCTATAGATGTCCATGGCTCTTTGTGTCCCGATGTTTACCAACGCCTGTCGCCATCGGAGCTGTTGATTTGCATTTGTTTAGGAGCGACGGTGGTTGGGGGTGTTAGTTTGGACTTCATTGTTCAGTGGTGATGAGAGTGGTTGGAGCCGTTAGTGAGCGACTGTTGTTCTTGGAGGCTAGGCTTCTTGAGTCTCCTGGGTAGAGATGAAAGGACGCATTGTAAGTGGGAGATAGATGGTGTCGCAGACCTCCTCCTCTGTTGAGGGATGGTTTTTCCAGTTTCACATTGATGGCTTCCTTCACCCCTCTTCCAAACCATCTATCTTCTCTGTCCAAAATGTGTACGTTGCTGTCCTGGAAGGAGTGTGTCTTCTCCTTTAGGTGTAGATAGACTGCTGAGTCTTGTCCTGAGGAGTTTGGCCTTTTGTGTTGGGCCATCCGTTTGTGTAGTGGTTGTTTGGTTTCTCCTATGTATAGGTCAGTGCAATCCTCATTGCATTGTACAGCATACACCAGACTGCTTTTCCGGGTGTGTGGTACACGGTCTTTAGGATGAACCAGTCTTTGTGGGAGTGTGTTGCTGGGTTTGAAGTATACCGGGATGTGGTGTTTGTTGAAAATTCTCCTGAGTTTCTCGGAGACCCCAGAAACATACGGGATGACTGTGCTCTTCCTTCTGTTCCTCTTCTCCTCGTCGCTCACCTGGTTGGTCTTTTTGGAACGTGTTGCAGTTTTCACAAAGGTCCAACTGGGGTAGCTGCAGGTTTTTAAAGCTCCCCTCAGGTGTTTGTGTTCTTCCCATTGGGCCTGAGTGCTGCTGAGCGGCTTGGATAATGGTTTTGGATAATGGTTTTGGATGATGGATGGACGGATGGTGTCGTTGCTTGCGACTCGCTTCCGTTTCCTACAGACTTCCTCTTCCGTGCGCCCGTCATGGTTTACAGTCGGATGAGCAGCTCAAGACGCGAGGCTGGAGTCGAGAGACGGTCTACGACCGGACTGCTTCACAAGTTGTCGACACGAGTCGGACGTTCCTGCACACGGCACACAAACATCCCTACTTTCTGGAGATGGTTTAGGTCCACACGACATTTCGGCCAAAGCGGTCCGCCTCTTTCGCCCCCCACATGGACTGGTACCAACACGCAACCCAAGCAGGTTCCACACGGACTGGTACAGCACGCAACCCAAGCAGGTTCCACACGGACTGGTACCAACACGCAACCCAAGCAGGTTCCACACGGACCGGTACCAACACGCAACCCAAGCAGGTTCCACACGGACTGGTACAGCACGCAACCCAAGCAGGTTCCACACGGACTGGTACAGCACGCAACCCAAGCAGGTTCCACATGGACTGGTACCAACACGCAACCCAAGCAGGTTCCACACGGACTGGTGCCAACACGCAACCCAAGCAGGTTCCACACGGACTGGTACGGCATGCAACTCAAGCAGGTTCCACACGGACTGGTACCAACACGCAACCCAAGCAGGTTCCACACGGACTGGTACCAACACGCAACCCAAGCAGGTTCCACACGGACTGGTACCAACACGCAACCCAAGCAGGTTCCACGCGGACTGGTACCAACACGCAACCCAAGCAGGTTCCACACGGACTGGTACCAACACGCAACCCAAGCAGGTTCCACACGGACTGGTACGGCATGCAACCCAAGCAGGTTCCACACGGACTGGTACGGCATGCAACCCAAGCAGGTTCCACACGGACTGGTACGGCATGCAACCCAAGCAGGTTCCACACGGACTGGTACGGCACGCAACCCAAGCAGGTTCCACACGGACTGGTACCAACACGCAACCCAAGCAGGTTCCACACGGACTGGAACCAACACGCAACCCAAGCAGGTAGCGACCCCCGCCTACTAGAACGTGACTGGTCAATGCCACGCGGACGGAAGCTTTTTTTTTTTTATCGCCCCAATTTGTACTGGGCCAATTACCCTACTCTTCACATCCGGCGTTCCACCCGCAGACACGGCCAATTGTGTCTGTAGAGACGCCCAACCAAGCCGGACGCAACACGGGGATTCGAACCACCGTGTTGGTAGGCAAGGGAGTAGACCGCCACGCTATCGGGGCGCCCAGGCGGACTGAACGCAGAACGCTTCCGGTACCACAATGTGCGTCACTGCGTATCGCTCCAGCACCGCTCTACAACTCGGTGGCGACGGAGTGTTGAAGTGGCAAAGCCTTGTTGGCATATCTGCTGAAGTTCATTATTTGCAACCCCCTATTTTATTGTTATTGTTGTATTACATAATTGCCATTATGTAATGTTGTCAGGGGGGCACAATCAGTCAGCTAGTCTTAGACTGGACAACAAAAAAGAAAAGAAAAGAAGAGAGGCTGGGTCTGAAGGCAGGTTGATGCGACCTTGTTTGGAAAGCAGTCTCCTCTTGACAGACAGTGAAATGAGGTGTTACTTGAAAAGGGAAGCGCGGGAACTTTGTCACGGGATTCACCAGTTTCTGCACTTTTAAAATGCGCACACCCGCTGGTGAAAGTTTCCACGGTGGCCTCATTGTCATGCGAAGTTGGCCGTCTATAAACCCTGAGGTCTGCACAGGAAGTGGCTCATGCGACAAACGAAGCGGGCTTTGAACGTGTGCAGTGATCGTGCACGAGGTCCCAGGTGCTGGTGAGGGGTCCTGCATCTCTGGGCTCTGCACAGGAAGGAGCTCGATGTAGATTTATTACGTTTCCCACATGTCGGTGATTTGTCGGTGTTGTGTTTTTGTCCGGGGGGTTGTGTTTGCTTTGTGTCTGCACAGAGAGGTTGAATCCGCCGGTCCCGTTGGTCCTTGCTTCGTCCTCTTGTGCAGACGCGCTACACACACACACAAAAACACTGACACACACACACACACACACACACACACACACACACACACACCTCTTTCTTTGCTGCTCCCACGCGCTTGAGGCCTTCATGCATGATACTGCTCACCGCTTACAGCACGCAGTTACTTATACTACGAGGCAGCCCAGCTGATAGGCTCACACCAAACCCACCCAGATGGACCAAGATGTGTCATGACCTTAATATTTCCTGCCCCCCCCCACCCTCTCTCTCTCTGTGTGTCTCTGTGTGTCTCTCTCTCGTCTGTCTGTCTGTCTTTCTGTCTGTCTGTCTGTCTCTCTCTCTCATCTGTCTGTCTGTCTGTCTGTCTGCCTGTCTCTCTCTCTCTCTCTCTCTCTCTCTCTCTCTCTCTCTCTCTCGTCTGTCTGTCTGTCTGTCTGTCTGTCTGTCTCTCTCTCTCTCTCTCTCTCTCGTCTGTCTGTCTGCCTGTCTCTCTCTCTGTCTGTCTGTCTGTCTGCCTCTCTTGTCTCTCTCTCTGTCTGCCTGTCTGTCTGTCTCTCTTGTCTCTCTCTCTGTCTGCCTGTCTCTCTTGTCTCTCTCTCTGTCTGTCTGCCTGTCTCTCTTGTCTCTCTCCCTCTCAATTTCAATTTTCAATTCAATTGAGTTTTATAGGCATGACAAAAAAGCGTATTGCCTTACCAAAGCTAAAAAGTACCGAATATAAAATACAGTACCGAATACAAAGTAAGTA
Organism: Lampris incognitus; assembly: GCF_029633865.1. Lineage (NCBI taxonomy): Eukaryota > Metazoa > Chordata > Actinopteri > Lampriformes > Lampridae > Lampris > Lampris incognitus. Next base: position 3,469,989 of record NC_079223.1, read on the forward strand.
CCGAATATAAAATACAGTACCGAATATAAAGTAAGTACCGAATACAAAGTAAGTACCGAATATAAAATACAGTACCGAATATAAAATACAGTACCGAATATAAAGTAAGTACCGAATACAAAGTAAGTACCGAATATAAAATACAGTACCGAATACAAAGTACCGAATATAAAATACAGTACCGAATATAAAATAAGTACCGAATATAAAATACAGTACCGAATATAAAGTAAGTACCGAATACAAAGTAAGTATCGAATATAAAATACAGTACCGAATATAAAGTAAGTACCGAATATAAAATACAGTACCGAATATAAAATACAGTACCGAATATAAAGGAAGTACAGAATATAAAATACAGTAACGAATACAAAGTACCGAATATAAAATACAGTACCGAATATAAAATACAGTACCGAATATAAAATACAGTACAGAATATAAAATACAGTAACGAATGCAAAGTACCGAATATAAAATACAATACCGAATATAAAATACAGTACCGAATATAAAGGAAGTACCGAATATAAAATACAGTACCGAGATATACAATACAGAACCGAATACAGAGGTATTACGACAACAATACAGATATATATCTGAGATAAACAAACTGGTGTGCGCGCGCGTCTGCGCGTGCACATGTCTGTGTGTGCACATGCACGTGCTCTCTCGCTGTCTCTGTCTGTCTGTCTCTCCCTGCTTTCTTGCTCGGCTCCTCCCTCTCTCCCCTCTCTCTCCCTCCCTCTCTCTCCCTCTCTCTCTCTCTCTCTCTCTCTCTCTCTCTCTCTCTCTCTCTCTCTCTCTCTCTCTCTCCCTCCCTCCGTCTCTCTCCCCCTCTCTCCCTCTCTGTCTCCTGGTCATCGCGCCTCGTTCTTTACAGTACATGATAACGCAGCATTGTGACGCAGTCATACGCAGCTCACATTGTTGTGTTATCGTGTCCAACACTGTACGGTGGACGCCGTAATGCCGCGCTACTCAACACGCGGCCCGCGGCCCGCATGCGGCCCAAGGTTCATATTATTGCGGCCCTTGGATGAATTCTTATTGTCATAGCAACTGCCAATGAAAACCTGATATTCTCATTTCAATGAACACAACCCGTTTGTAAACTAAATTCTGGCAGAGGCCCAAGCTGCAGCTTGCAGACTGGACCTCTGCCGGCGCACGGGAATCATCTCTGATGATTTGTTTGTGGACTTGTTGAAGAGCTCCAGAAGACCGAGCATTTGAGCCTCGCCAGAGAGGCGTCAAGCGACGTGTCGGACACGGCACAGCCGATGGCCTGGTGCGTTGTTTGGACGGCAGCGCTCCTGTGGAGGGGATGCTCGCTCTTCTGCCTCTGGAAGGTCGGACAGCAGGACACCACATTTGTTTGTCACTGATGGGGGTTTTCCGAGGAGCGGGAAGAGAGACTGGTTTGGTTAAATTGGTGTCAGTTACCACCGATGGCGCGCCACCGGTGGGTGGGAAGGAGGGGGGGAGGGGGCTCATCGCGTTACTGAGAGAAGATGGCGCAGTTCCCGGCCTCCGCCTATCACCGTATTCTTCAGCCGGAACAGCTGTGTTGCAGGCTAAAGGACGGGGAACTGAAAACAACGATGGGTAAAGTAGTCAGAGTTGTAAACTACATCCGGAGTCATGCGCTGAAACACACACAAGTCCACACACTGGTTGAGGAAGACCAGACGCAGTATCAAGACCGGACACTGCACGCCGGAGTCCGAGGGTTGAGCGGAGGCGTTGTACTGGAGGAGTTTATGGACTCGCTCCCTGTGATTCCAGACTTCATCACACAGAAGAAGCAGGCGGATCTGGATTACGTCAGTGATGGAGAATTGGCACTAGATGTGGCTTTTCTGGCGGACATAACGGCACTTGAACGTCCTCAGTTTGAAGCGTCAAGGAAATGACAGAGTGCTGCCTACCTCGCTGAACGGTGTTTCGGCCTCCGCGGGGAAGCTCTCCCCCTTTATCAACACCAGCTTGGTGACAACCATTTTACTCACTTTCCAAACCTGCACTCACAAGCCAGTCAGCTGTGCAGCGTCTCCTTCCAACCGGCCAACTGCGTCGCACGTCTTGCCGAGCTTGCCAGAGAGTTTGCTGGTGGTTTTGCTGACCGAAGCTGATTAAGACCAGTGAGTGGCATGGTGGAGAAGCTGGTGGGAGAGATGTTTCACAGCAGCACTCTGGGAGGTCTGCTGTTTCAAAGGAAAGGTCTGAAGAGGAGCTGACCCAACTAAAGAACAATTGCGTTTGAATCGGAACCATCAGGACGAGTCCACGGTGGATTTCTGGATGCATTGTGTACCCGACGAATCACACGGCACCGTCACTCTTTGTGCAAAGAAGGTCTTGACCTGTTCCGGATCAACCTACTATGTGTGCAAAAGTGCCTTTTCATCAGTGACGGCCATCAAGTCCAAGCAGCGCGACTCCCTGAGTGACAGGCACCTGAGCGGTGGTCTGCACCTGAGCGGTGGTCTGCATACGAGCGGTGGTCTGCACCTGAGCGGTGGTCTGCACCTGAGCGGTGGTCTGCACCTGAGCGGTGGTCTGCATACCAGCCAGACTCGAGACGATTAGTGGAGAAGATGCAGACTCCGGTGTCGCATGAAGAAGTAAGCATAGCAGATTTATTAAAGACATATTTGGTTTTTGCTTCTCCGTATGGAGAATATAAGACGATACTAACACCGAGATGAATATCACTTTTTGAATGAAGACGTTCACGACTCTTGTTTGTGTTTGTCTTTTACTGCATTACTGCCTGGCTGAACGGCAGCTCGTCAGTCAAGCCATGCAGCAGAAGTCAGCTGATTTCCTTTTTCAGTTTATCCGTGAAACACACTTGAATATTTGTGTTTTATTTTTCCATTTGTTCCAAGAGAATAAACCTCTCTCATAATCAGGCCTGATTTCAATTTAGTAAGCATATTTATTTTATTAACCGTTCTTGTGATTTTGTTGCAACAACAATCTAATACTTTTACATTTAATGAATAACGCCTACTTATTTCATCACTTGATATCCACGTGGCTTGAAAACACTACAAAATAGCTTCTTATTACCAGAAAATGAGGGTTGCGGCCCTTTGACAAAGCTGTATCTTGTGGTGTGGCCCCTGAGCTATGGAAAGTTGAGCAGCCCTGTTGTAATGTAGGATAATGTATGAATCCATTGTGCGCATAGTGTGGTATCTATGTTGGTTTGGGACGGCTTGTCCTTGTGACTCTTGTGTTAAGACAGAGAGAACCCAGAACAAGAATGTCATTGTATTCTAAATAAATATGACGATAAAGCTGACCTGGAACTAGAACTCAGCTTCGTGACTCCGTATGTTACAGTTTCTGGCACTTTTTATTTACGTAGTTTTTTACTCAGGGAAAATGTAATCTGAAGAACTTCCATGTATGTTCATGTATCTTGGAGGAACTGCGGCTGATGGTTTTGTCTCTGCACTCAGCACGTCTTTCTTTTCTGAGCAGCGTGTTCAGAGTAGATTACAGCATTAGAAACGCTGCAAGGCCGTCACTTCGCCACACGCTAGTGACGTCACGACACGTCACTAGCATCAGCTTGATACAAAGCAGCACACACACACACACACACACACTCACACACAAGCGCAACTGCATGGCAATGACTGACATGCTACATAGTTTTCCAGATATTTCTACGTGATGTCAGTGTACCTTCAACGTGTACCTACAACCGTACCTACAACCTGTACCTACAACCCGTACCTACAACCTGTACCTACAACCTGTACCTACAACCTGTACCTACAACCTGTACCTACAACCCGTACCTACAACCTGTACCTACAACCTGTACCTACAACTGTACCTACAACCCGTACCTACAACCTGTACCTACAACCTGTACCTACAACCTGTACCTACAACCTGTACCTACAACCCGTACCTACAACCCGTACCTACAACTGTACCTACAACCTGTACCTACAACCTGTACCTACAACCCGTACATACAACCTGTACCTACAACTGTACCTACAACTGTACCTACAACCTGTACCTACAACCCGTATCTACAACCCGTACCTACAACTGTACCTACAACCTGTACCTACAACCCGTACCTACAACCCGTACCTACAACCCGTACCTACAACTGTACCTACAACCTGTACCTACAACTGTACCGACAACCTGTAGCTACAACCTGTAGCTACAACCTATACGTATAACTGTACCTACAACCTGTACCTACAACCTGTACCTACAACCTATACGTATAACTGTACCTACAACCTGTACCTACAACCTGTACCTACAACCTGTACCTACAACCCGTACCTACAACCTGTACCTACAACTGTACCTACAACCTGTACCTACAACCTGTACCTACAACCTGTACCTACAACCCGTACCTACAACCCGTACATACAACCTGTACCTACAACCTGTAGCTACTACCTGTACCTACAACCTGTACCTACAACCTGTACCTACAACCTGTACCTACAACCTGTACCTACAACCCGTACCTACAACCCGTACCTACAACTGTACCTACAACCTGTACCTACAACCTGTACCTACAACCCGTACCTACAACTGTACCTACAACCTGTACCTACAACTGTACCGACAACCTGTACCTACAACCTGTACCTACAACCTATACGTATAACTGTACCTACAACCTGCAACTGTACCTACAACCCGTACCTACAACTGTACCGACAACCTGTACCTACAACCTGTACCTACAACCTATACGTATAACTGTACCTACAACCTGCAACTGTACCTACAACCTATACATATAACTGTACCTACAACCTGCAACTGTACCTACAACCTATACATATAACTGTACCTACAACCTGCAACTGTACCTACAACCTATACACATAACTGTACCTACAACCTGCAACTGTACCTACAACCTCTACCTGCAAATGGACCTACAACTGTACCTACAGCTGTACATACAACTCTTTCTCCAACCTGTACCTACAGCTGTACATACAACTTTCTCCAACCTGTACCTACAGCTGTTCGTACAACCTATACATATAACTGTACCTACAACTGTACGTACAAACTTTACCTAGAAATGTACATACAACTATACCTACAACTGTAAATAGAACTGTACCTACAACCTGTACTTAGAACTGTACCTACAACCTGTGCCTACGACTGTATCTACAACCTGTACCTACAACTGTACTTACAACCTCTACATATAACTGTACCTACAACTGTACCTACAACCTATACACATAACTGTACCTACAACCTATACACATAACTGTACCTACAATCTATACCTACAACCTATACACATAACTGTACCTACAACCTATACACATAACTGTACCTACAACCTATACATATAACTGTACCGACAACCTGTACCTACAACTGTACCGACAACCTGTACTGACAACCTGTACCTACAACCAGATGGAGTGCAGTGATGAACAGGTTGTGTGTGTGTGTGTGGGGGGGGGGGCGCTGGGTTGAAATATGGTAGTAAGTGTTTTGTGTGTGATGGCTTTGTTGCTGATGTGTGCGAGTTGGACGGCGGGAAGGTCAGTGAGTGTGGAGGCAGTGTGTGTAATATGGCTGAGGCGGTTTCATTGGTGGTAGAGGAGCAGCGCAGCAGCAGAGCAGCATGAGTTGAGTTGTGCTTTTGTAGAAGAGTAGTGATAGAAGTTGGACGAACAGAAAGAACCCTGACACTGCTGTTAACAGAGGCAATGCTGGCAGCCTTATGGATGATAGTCAGATGTTGATGGAAACTGACTTTATTGTCTAAGGCCGCTTTACGGCAACCACACACAACCAAAAACACCTGTAACACACAACACACAGCAGCAGCACTCTGCATGAGGAGGACGCCAGAAACACCAACAAACCCGAGAAGGAGAAAAGAGTCCTTAAATGATGGAGTTTCTAGATCATCTGTTGCTGCTGGACAGTGTTGAAGGTGAACTTGAGGTCAATTAAGAGACTGAACGTTCCTCTGACATCGATTCTCTTCATAAATGTTACTTTGTACTAATCTTAATGACCATTTCAAGTTTTCTGGACACACAGTATCTGCACCGTGTCAAACTGCTGACTGGCTGATGACGTCACCCTGTCAAGCAAACAGCCACACTGACGCATAGCATGTGTATGTGTGTGTGTGTGTGTGTGTGTGTGTGTGAGGGAGAAAGAGACGGAGTGTGTGTCATATTGACCAGGCATGTTTACTAAGACTCGGCCCTCGTTCAAAACAACAGTACATCAACCAAACGGAGAGATGGAGTGACAGGGAGAGATGGAGTGACAGGGAGAGATGGAGTGACAGGGAGAGATGGAGTAACAGGGGGAGATGGAGTAACAGGGGGAGATGGAGTAACAGGGAGAGATGGAGTAACAGGGGGAGATGGAGCAACAAGGGGAGATGGAGTAACAGGGACACATGGAGTAACAGGGAGAGATGGCATAACAGGGAGAGATGGAGTAACAGGGAGAGATGGAGTAACAGGGAAAGATGGAGTAACAGGGAAAGATGGCATAACAGGGAGAGACGGATTAACAGGGAGAGATGACGTAACAGGGATACATGGAGTAACAGGGAGACATGGAGTAACAGGGAGACATGGAGTAACAGGGAGAGATGCCATAACAGGGAGAGATGGAGTAACAGGGAGACATGGAGTAACAGGGAGAGATGGTGTAACAGGGAGACATGGAGTAACAGGGAGACATGGTGTAACAGGGAGAGATGGTGTAACAGGGAGACATGGAGTAACAGGGAGACATGGTGTAACAGGGAGAGATGGAGTAACAGGGAGACATGGTGTAACAGGGAGAGATGGTGTAACAGGGAGACATGGTGTAACAGGGAGACATGGTGTAACAGGGAGACATGGAGTAACAGGGAGACATGGTGTAACAGGGAGAGATGGAGTAACAGGGAGACATGGTGTAACAGGGAGACATGGTGTAACAGGGAGACATGGAGTAACAGGGAGAGATGGAGTAACAGGGAGATGGAGTAACAGGGAGACATGGTGTAACAGGGAGACATGGAGTAACAGGGAGACATGGTGTAACAGGGAGACATGGAGTAACAGGGAGACATGGAGTAACAGGGAGAGATGGAGTAACAGGGAGAGGTGGAGTAACAGGGAGAGGTGGAGTAACAGTGAGAGATGGAGTAACAGTGAGAGATGGAGTAACAGGGAGAGATGGAGTAACAGTGAGAGGTGGAGTAACAGTGAGAGATGGAGTAACAGGGAGAGATGGAGTAACAGGGAGAGGTGGAGTAACAGTGAGAGATGGAGTAACAGCGAGAGATGGAGTAACAGGGAGAGATGGAGTAACAGTGAGAGATGGAGTAACAGGGAGAGATGGAGTAAGAGTCATAAACAGCAGAAAAGCTGTAAAAAGAGGGGGAGAGAATGAAAAAAGCAGGACGGGCAGAATAAGGAGAGAGGGAATAAGGAGAGAGGGAATAAGGAGAGAGGGAATAAGGGAGGTAGCTGTGAGGAAAAAGGGCAAGGCAATACAAGCGGTGTGACCTGGTGAATTATGCATGGCGGTCCTCCAGCGTGATGCTCCGCCCTGTTCTCTGGTGTCTGCACCACGTCGAGGCCCTGCATCCGTCTCAGCTCAGCTCCACCTTAACAAACTCAGACTCCTTCAGTGAGGCTCAACCCCCTTCCTCTCTCCTCCTCCCCCTCTTTCTGGACTGCACCCCCCACCTTCTCGCTCCTTCTTTTGACTTTTGCCTCACGCTTTGTCATCCTGTTCCCTGCTTGCATGCATGTTTTTCTGATATGATGAGGAAGACCTGACATGATGGGGAAGACCTGATATGATGAGGAAGACCTGACATGATGAGGAAGACCTGATATGATGAGGAAGACCTAACATGATGAGGAAGACCTGACATGATGGGGAAGACCTGATATGATGAGGAAGACCTAACATGATGAGGAAGACCTGACATGATGAGGAAGACCTGATATGATGAGGAAGACCTAACATGATGAGGAAGACCTGACATGAGGAAGACCTGATATGAGGAAGACCTATATGATGAGGAAGACCTGATATGATGAGGAACAGCTGGCATGATGAGGAAGACCTGACATGATGAGAAAGACCTGATATGATGAGGAAGACCTGATATGAGGAAGACCTGACATGATGAGGAAGACCTGACATGATGAGGAAGACCTGACATGATGAGAAAGACCCGATAAGATGAGGAAGACCTGATATGATGAGGAAGACCTGATATGATGAGGAAGACCTAACATGATGAGGAAGACCTGACATGATGGGGAAGACCTGACATGATGAGGAAGACCTGACATGATGAGGAAGACCTGACATGATGAGGAAGACCCGATAAGATGAGGAAGACCTGATATGATGAGGAAGACCTAACATGATGAGGAAGACCTGACATGATGGGGAAGACCTGATATGATGAGGAAGACCTGACATGATGAGGAAGACCTGATATGATGAGGAAGACCTGACATGATGAGGAAGACCTGACATGATGAGGAAGACCTAACATGATGAGGAAGACCTAACATGATGAGGAAGACCTGACATGATGGGGAAGACCTGATATGATGAGGAAGACCTGACATGATGAGGAAGACCTGACATGATGAGGAAGACCTGACATGATGAGGAAGACCCGATAAGATGAGGAAGACCTGACATGATGAGGAAGACCTGACATGATGAGGAAGACCTGACATGATGAGGAAGACCTGACATGATGAGGAAGACCTGACATGATGAGGAAGACCTGACATGATGAGGAAGACCCGATAAGATGAGGAAGACCTGATATGATGAGGAAGACCTAACATGATGAGGAAGACCTGACATGATGGGGAAGACCTGATATGATGAGGAAGACCTGACATGATGAGGAAGACCTGACATGATGAGGAAGACCTGATATGATGAGGAAGACCTGATAAGATGAGGAAGACCTGACATGATGAGGAAGACCTGATATGATGAGGAACAGCTGGCATGATGAGGAAGACCTGATATGATGAGGAAGACCTGACATGATGAGGAAGACCTGACATGATGAGGAAGACCTGATATGATGAGGAAGACCTGATAAGATGAGGAAGACCTGACATGATGAGGAAGACCTGATATGATGAGGAACAGCTGGCATGATGAGGAAGACCTGATATGATGAGGAAGACCTGATATGATGGGGAAGACCTGATAAGAGGAAGACCTATATGATGAGGAAGACCTGATATGATGAGGAACAGCTGGCATGATGAGGAAGACCTGATATGATGAGGAAGACCTGATATGATGAGGAAGACCTGACATGATGAGGAAGACCTGACATGATGAGGAAGAGAGAGACAGCAACATGTTAGGACTGAGTAAGGTTAAATAAAACAGAAACAACAGTGAAAAATGAAAATAGGAAAGAAAAAGAGCAAGAAAAAGAGAAAAGAGAATGGGGGGAGAGATGAAAAACAGAGGGCTGAACCAAAAGGGAGGATTAAATAGAGGCTGGGGAGGAAGGAGAGATCTGAAAAGAAGAGGAAGAAGAGGAGGAATACATGATTCAGATCAAGGTAGTGGTGTGTGTGTGTGTGTGTGTGTGTGTGTGTGTGTTGCAGTAGCTTTCTATGTAATAATAGCAAGTGTCTGAACACAAAGTGGCAAGTCAGCATCACAGGGTGACACACACATGACATGACATGACATGACATTCCAGTCATTTAGCCGACACGTTTATTATTTAAAGCGACTGCCAATAAGAGCATCATGTAACGTAGGAGGTCAGGAGAACTACTAGTCACCAGAGGTCATGAGAGCATCTAAACAAGCATCTAACCCGCGCTACAGTAAAAGTGCAAGAAAGAGGTTTTGTTTTTTGTGAATGAGTGAAAACAGCAAGTGCTCAGAACAAGTAACAGGGTAGTGGTTGTTGAAGAGGTGAGACACACACAGACAGAGAGGGAGGGAGGGGCGGAGACAGCAGGGGGAGACTACAGTCCATCATCAGTACTCTCTAAGACCCATTCTAAGTTCGGTTATGGTCTGCCCCCCCCCCCCCCAAACCTGACTGTCTACGCCTCCTTCTCTTCTTTACTTCTTTCTTGTATTTTTCTTTTTCCGTCCACTCTTCCACTTACCAGTTTACTCTTCCTTCTTCTGTAGTTCTGCTTCTCCCCCGTCCTTCTCGTCTCGTCTTGGCATCTTCGTCCATCTTCCCTCAGAGAGGAAGATGAAGTCCGGCATTTTGGCTGCAGGGCCTCACGGTCGCCGTACCCAGCGGTTGAGTCCAGTCTCGTGTAGCACCTTCCATACACCGCCCCCACATCCACTCATGCATGAATCTACCCATTCATTCATTCATTCATTCATTCACTACTCTACTGATGACGCCATACTGGGGGAGGGGCATGTGAGCGACAGCTGGATGATGGAGATGAAGGAAGGATGGGAAGAAATAAAGAGTGAGGGGAATTATTGACGACACTCCTTGTTTTGGTGTGTGTGTGTGTGTGTGTGTGTGTGTGTGTGTGTGTGTGTGTGTGTGTGTGTGTGTGTGTGAGAGAGACCGACAGGTGATGTGTGCTGGGATCTGCTGCTGGGCTTTGTCATGGTGTCAGTGGGACAAATGGAGACGTGGACGTCGTCAGGGACAACAGCTAAGCACTGAAGTCACGGAGAGCAGGAGCTGTGAAGGCACGTACACACACACACACACACACACACACACACACACACCTTGCTGAATAGGCAAAATGGAGGGTGTCAGTGTGTGTGCGTGGCAAAGAAAGAGAGAATGAATCAGAAGAGGAAGAGAAGCATGCAGAGACAGGGAGAAAGAGGAGAGGAGGGAGGTGGGGGAGGGATTGTACAAAGTAGAAACAGGAAAGAAAGAAATGAGACATGCAGAAAGTGATTATGCAGTAGAAAAGGTCACGTAGGAAACTAGAACAAGGTAGGAAGGGAGGAGACATGTGGTGGTGATGCGGGGTTTTATGTGGTTGTTATAAGGATGGTGATGTGGTGGTGATGTGGGTGATGATGTGGGTGGTGGGGTGGTGATGTGGGTGGTGGGGTGGTTATGTGGTTATGTGGTGGTGATGCGGGTTTTTATGTGGATGGTGATGTGGGTGATGTGGTGGTGATGTGGGTGATGATGTGGTGGTGATGTGGGTGATGATGTGGTGGTGATGTGGGTGATGTGGGTGGTTATGTGGTGGTGATGCGGGTTTTTATGTGGATGGTGATGTGGGTGATGTGGTGGTGATGTGGGTGATGATGTGGTGGTGATGTGGGTGATGAGGTGGTTATGTGGTGGTGATGCGGGTTTTTATGTGGATGGTGATGTGGGTGATGTGGTGGTGATGTGGGTGATGATGTGGTGGTGATGTGGGTGATGATGTGGTGGTGATGTGGGTGATGTGGGTGGTTATGTGGTGGTGATGCGGGTTTTTATGTGGATGGTGATGTGGGTGATGTGGTGGTGATGTGGGTGATGATGTGGTGGTGATGTGGGTGGTGGGGTGGTTATGTGGTTATGTGGTGGTGATGCGGGTTTTTATGTGGATGGTGATGTGGGTGATGTGGTGGTGATGTGGGTGATGATGTGGTGGTGATGTGGGTGGTGGGGTGGTTATGTGGTGGTGATGCGGGTTTTTATGTGGATGGTGATGTGGTGGTGATGTGGTGGTGATGTGGGTGGTGGGGTGGTTATGTGGTGGTGATGCGGGTTTTTATGTGGATGGTGATGTGGGTGATGTGGTGGTGATGTGGGTGATGATGTGGTGGTGATGTGGGTGGTGGGGTGGTTATGTGGTGGTGATGCGGGTTTTTATGTGGATGGTGATGTGGGTGATTATGTGGTGGTGATGTGGGTGGTGATGTGGGTGGTGGGTGGTTATGTGGTGGTGATGCGGGTTTTTATGTGGATGGTGATGTGGGTGGTGGGGTGGTGATGTGGTGGTGACGCGGGTTTTTATGTGGATGGTGATGTGGTGGTTATATGGATGGTGGCGGGGGTGGTTATGTGTTGGTGATGCGGGTTTTTATGTGGATGGTGATGTGGGTGGTGGGGTGGTGATGTGGTGGTGATGTGGGTTTTTATGTGGATGGTGATGTGGTGGTTATATGGATGGTGGGGGGGTGGTTATGTGGTGGTGATGCGGGTTTTTATGTGGATGGTGATGTGGGTGGTGGGGTGGTGATGTGGTGGTGATGCGGGTTTTTATGTGGATGGTGATGTGGGTGGTGGGGTGGTGATGTGGTGTTGATGTGGGTGGTGGGGTGGTGATGTGGTGGTGATGTGGGTTTTTATGTGGATGGTGATGTGGGTGGTGGGGTGGTGATGTGGTGGTGATGTGGGTTTTTATGTGGTGGTGATGTGGGTTTTTATGTGGTGGTGATGTGGGTTTTTATGTGGTGGTGATGTGGGCGATTATGTGGTGGTGATGTGGGTGATGATGTGGTGGTGATGTGGGTGGTGAGGTGGTTATGTGGTGGTGATGTGGGTGATGATGTGGTGGTGATGTGGGTGGTGAGGTGGTTATGTGGTGGTGATGCAGGTTTTTATGTGGATGGTGATGTGGGTGGTGGGGTGGTTATGTGGTGGTGATGCGGGTTTTTATGTGGATGGTGATGTGGGTGGTGGGGTGGTGATGCGGGTTTTTATGTGGATGGTGATGTGGTGGTTATACGGATGGTAGGGGGGTGGTTATGTGGTGGTGATGTGGGTTTTTATGTGGATGGTGATGTGGGTGGTGGGGTGGTGATGTGGTGGTGATGTGGGCGATTATGTGGTGGTGATGTGGGTGGTGAGGTGGTTATGTGGTGGTGATGTGGGTGATGATGTGGTGGTGATGTGGGTGGTGAGGTGGTTATGTGGTTATGTGGTGGTGATGCGGGTTTTTATGTGGATGGTGATGTGGGTGGTGGGGTGGTGATGCGGGTTTTTATGTGGATGGTGATGTGGTGGTTATACGGATGGTAGGGGGGTGGTTATGTGGTGGTGATGTGGGTTTTTATGTGGATGGTGATGTGGGTGGTGGGGTGGTGATGTGGTGGTGATGTGGGCGATTATGTGGTGGTGATGTGGGTGGTGAGGTGGTTATGTGGTGGTGATGTGGGTGATGATGTGGTGGTGATGTGGGTGGTGAGGTGGTTATGTGGTGGTGATGCAGGTTTTTATGTGGATGGTGATGTGGGTGGTGGGGTGGTGATGATGTGGGTGGTGGTGATGTGGTTTTGTGTGTCTTTGGTGGTGTGCAGCTGTGTGCATTCACATTTGTGTCTGTAGGATGTGTGACAGGCACATGCCTGTGTGTATCTTGCTTTGTGTCGACCTATGTGTCTGTGTGTATCTGTGCATCACGTGTATATGTTCATCTGTGTGTGTGTGTGTGTGTGTGTGTGTGTGTGTGTGTGTGTGTGTGTGTGTATGTGTGTGTGCATGTGTTACCGTTTCTTCTCAGCAATACAAACTGAGTCATTGGCCAAAGTGTGTTGTCGGCCAGCCTTCTCACAGCAGTGGACTGACATTAATTGTCGGCCCTGCACCAATTACAAGTGTGGGTCTGGGGAAGGTGGCTGTGTGTGTGTGTGTGTGTGTGTGTGTGTGTGTGTGTGTGTGTGTGTGTGTGTGTGTGTGTGTGTGTGTGTGTGTGTGTGTGTGACGGACAATGCTATATCCAGACCTAATTGGTGAAAGGCAGCGCCCTCTTCGTTCTTCCTGCTCAGATGGAACGGCTCGTGATGCCGGGGTCACGGAAGGGGACTTCCTTTTGCCAGCTATTCATTATCATCATTACACACCTAATGGCACAGAAAAGATGACAACTTTTCGCTCATTACGCCCTCACTGGTCGATGCTCATGAATTCACTGAACGCAGGAAATAGCCTGATTCTTCTTTCTTTATGTGCGAGGCGGCTGACGTGTTCTTACCGAGAGACTCTCGGGTCCCAGACAGACCCTCTGGTTTTCTTTAGTCTGCTCAGGTTCTTATGTGCGAGGCGGCTGACGTGTTCTTACCGAGAGACTCTCGGGTCCCAGACAGACCCTCCTGGTTTTCTTTAGACTGCTCAGGTTCTTATGTGCGAGGCGGCTGACGTGTTCTTACCGAGAGACTCTCGGGTCCCAGACAGACCCTCCTGGTTTTCTTTAGTCTGCTCAGGTTCTTGTGTGCGAGGCGGCTGACGTGTTCTTACCGAGAGACTCTCGGGTCCCAGACAGACCCTCCTGGTTTTCTTTAGTCTGCTCAGGTTCTTGTGTGCGAGGCGGCTGACGTGTTCTTACCGAGAGACTCTCGGGTCCCAGACAGACCCTCCTGGTTTTCTTTAGACTGCTCAGGTTTCCTTCTCAAATGTCACGTGTTGTCAGTAAAGTCGAGTATCTTCCCAGAACAAATTCCTGTGTGTACAGTCTTGCTCAGCTGACAGGTGAAATGCTTACTGGAGAGTAACTGCTGCCCCCATAATGCACCAGGGAGGCCCAGCGGTTTGGTGGCTGGTGCACACAGGTGTCAGTTGTACCACGGTGCGACAAGCCTGTGTGCAACTGCTCGAACACCACTAATGTCTGTGGATAATACCATCACCAAAGGATATAACATTAAAACAGGATAACACAATTACATGGATTTATAAGATATATAAAAAGAAAATGTGATGAGGAGGATGCCAAGCAGCGTCCAGGTGGTGACCACTATCACCATGGAGACCTGGGAGGAGGACAGACTGCACGAGCACACAAGGGAGACTCACATCACACCATTCACACACTCAGAAGAAGAGAAAAGGGAAGACATCATTCAGAGAGAGAGAGAGAAAAGACATGTGAGAGAAGAGAACAGTTTGCAATAGTCAACAATCTATATACTCTATAATCTATACTCTATAATCTCGTTGGCAGAACAGTGGTTGGTAAATTCATTGAGACAGAAACCGACCCGCCATCCAGTACAGGTTGTGAAGTACTCAACTTAAAGGCAACTAATTGTAGGCTAAGACAAAAAGATGAGTTTTAAGTTTGGATTTAAAGACTCAACACGCTCTGATTGTCTGATGCCAGCAGGCAGGTTATTCCACAAGAACAGGGCCCGATAGGAAAAGGCCCTGCTGCCACCAGCTGACTTCTTTTTAACTTTGGGTAAACACAGGAGCCCTGTATTTTGAGAACGAAGAGCTCGAGATGGAATGTACGGCTTAAGGACGCGGCGAAGCAGTGCGGTGGCCTCTCGCTTTCTGGTGTAGTGATCGCCGCGGGTCCATAGGGACCTTAGCACATGGCCGCTCCTACACAAATGTGTCCACAGCAGCACCTTCTCGTGGTACCTCTTGTTTTCACAAAGTCTGCTGTGGGGGCGACCGGGTTCCCGGTGATATAACCAGGTGGGTTGATTGGACTCGTTAGCCTGGGTTGGTGGCCAATCTGGGAGGACAACTCTGATTTCAAACCCGGGTAGATGAAACTAGTTAGCCTTGTCAGGCAGGTCATCTAGGAAAAGGCAAGTTCTGACTTATAACCTCCGCTGCCTTTGGGTATACTCGTCTACGGGAAAGGCTTCAGCAAGAAACTGAGGAAAAATCTGCATCCGTCTCCACTGCCAGTTGTCTCGCTAGTCTTGCCACTGGTAGTAGGTGGTCTCGGACGAGAGAGTGGGGTTGATAATGCACAACTCTTCCTCAATTTAATCATTGTGAAATCATCAGTCATCCATCACAGGATGACTAGATGGTCCTCGTCGCTGCGACGGACAAATAACAACGGTTTAAGGAGATCAGACAGGTAGGATGGAGCAAGCTCATTTAGGATTTTATAAGTCAGCAGAAGCACCTTGTATTCTGATCTAACTTGAATAGGAAGCCAATGAAGGGAGGCAAGAATTGGTGTAATATGGTCAAATTTCCTAGATTTAGTTAGGATTCTAGCAGCAGCATTCTGAACCATCTGAAGACTTTTAGTACTAGAATGTGGCAGACCTGAAAACACAACATTACAGTAACAACAATGCATTTATTAGAGTCTGCATGTATTACAAATGCATGTATTAGAGTCTCTGCAGCAGCCATGGACAGGAAAGACCAAATTTTAGCTACGTTACCTAAGTGAAAAAAGGCAGTCTTGGTGATTTCTTTAATGTGCTTATCAAAGGAAAGGCTGGGATCAAACGTAACACCAAGATTTTTGGCTGCCCCACTTTGTGAAACCACAGCGTTGTTGATTGGTATCGTTACTTGATCAAATTGGTGTCTGTATCTAGCAGGGCCAATGACTAGCATCTCGGTTTTATCCGAATTTAAAAGCAGAAAGTAAAGTGACATCCAGTTTTTCACAGTAGCCAAGCAGGCCTCTAAGTTAGTCATTTGAGTATGATCATCAGCCCTTATAGGCACATACAGCTGAGTATCATCAGCATAGCCATGAAAACTTATTCCATAACGGCGTATAATTTGGCCAAGAGGTGAAATATAAAGACAGAGAAGTAGTAGAAGGCTAAGAGCTGAGCCCTGAGGCATACCATATTTAACATCAGATAATTTTGACGTAATATTACTATAGCAGACACAATGTGTTCTTCCAGATAAGTAGGACTAAAGCCAAGAGAGAGCTAAGCCAGAGACACCAAAATTACCATTTAATCTGTCTAATAGCATACAGTGATCAATGGTGTCAAAGGCTGCACTGAGGTCCAGTAGTAGAAACGCAGAAGTGGAATCAGAGTCCATAACAAGTAAAAGATCATTCACTACCCTGGTCAGATCAGTTTCAGTGGAGTGACAGGACCTGAAAGCCGATTGAAAAGGTTCATATAGATGGTTTTCTTTTATATGGGTGGAAAGTTGTTGATACACAACTCTCTCTAGTACTTTAGAGAAGAATGGAAGATTAGAGACTGGTCGATAGTTATTAAGAGACCCTGGGTTCGAGGTGTGGTTTTTTTTAAAGTAGAGGTTTAACCACAGCTGTCTTAAAACTGCTGGGAACAATGACAGTAGTAAGAGATAAATTAACAATGTCTAGCATTGTAGGTCCAAGAAAAGGCCAGAGGTCTTTAAAAAGTTTTGCTGGTAAGGGATCAAGTAGGCAAGCAGTTGGTTTAGAAGCTGACACGAACTTAGTCAAAGTATCAAGAGATATAGTCTCAAAAGCTGTAATAACTGGGACTGTCAGTGACTCATTGTGTAGATATGAATTTAGTAAGACAGGATCTGCAGGAGTAGATGGAGTTGAAGATCTAATTTTGTTTAAGATCTCATCAACCTTATTGCAGAAAAAGTCTAGAAATTCATGGGCTGTGAATGGTGAGCAGCTAATATACGGCTGCTTCTTAATAAGTTTAGATACAGTGTCAAAGAGAAATCTGGGGTTATGTTTATTAATATTGATTAAGTGAGAGAGATACGATGTTTTTGCAGTAGATAAAGCACACTTGTATTTCAGAAAAAACTCATGCCACGATAGGTAAAAAGCTTCCAATTTTGATTTTCGCCATTTACGCTCCAGTCTCCTGCAGGTCCACTTAAGAGTATGTGTCTCATCATTAAACCAGGGTGTAGGCCTCTTTAGTCGTCTAGCTCTGGTAGTGAGAAGTGCAACTGAATCGAGGAGACCAGAGAGGGCCACATTTAAGTCACTAGTGACATTTTCAACAGAGTCAGTTACCACAGTGAAAGGAGCCAAGACTTCAGGCAGCTGCTGGCCAAATGCAGTGGAGGGCCCAATGTGGCGAGTGGCAATTACATCTGTGCTGACATTAACTGGACAGACCAATAATGCTTCAAATTTGATGAGAAAATTATCAGACGCAGCAGACGTGGTTGGTAAGACATTCAGATCAGAAACAGCTATTCCTTTAGATAAAACCACATCAAGGATGTTACCACTGCAATGAGTCGACTCTTGAACAAACTGAGCGAACCCAAAAGTATCAACTAGTGCCAGAAAGGCTTTACTTTGAGGATCAGCAGCCTTATTCACATGAATATTGAAATCACCAAGAATCAGAATCTCATCAGAGTGAGTAACAAGACCTGAGACAAGTTCTCCAAATTCTTCAAGAAATAATGAGTAACAGCCAGGAGGCCGATAAGAGTATCACAATTTGGACTTCAGTCTCAACTAACTGCAGGTATCCCCACCCTTATAAACTAAACCGGGGGGGGGGGGACTTTGAGTATATCTGTCTTACAATGCCGTGATTGCAACTATTCCCCAATCCTCTGTGAATCGTGCACATGGCCATTGTAACTGTAGTTAATGGTCACGGCAATTTGCATATGAAGCTGGTCGTTGGTTTGGATCGTTATGCCACTGTACTGTGTATAAGGGTGGGGACACCTGCAGTCACTGTATTGTTTATAAGGGTGGGGTACCTACAGTCACTGTATTGTTTATAAGGGTGGGGGTACCTGCAGTCACTGTATTGTTTATAAGGGTGGGGCACCTGCAGTCACTATATTGTTTATAAGGGTGGGGTACCTGCAGTCACTGTATTGTTTATAAGGGTGGGGTACCTGCAGTCACTGTATTGTTTATAAGGGTTGGGGTACCCGCAGTCACTGTATTGTTTATAAGGGTGGGGTACCTGCAGTCACTGTATTGTTTATAAGGGTGGGGGCACCTGCAGTCACTGTATTGTTTATAAGGGTGGGGTACCTGCAGTCACTGTAGTGTTTATAAGGGTGGGGCACCTGCAGTCACTGTATTGTTTATAAGGGTGGGGGCACCTGCAGTCACTGTATTGTTTATAAGGGTGGGGTACCTGCAGTCACTGTATTGTTTATACGGGTGGGGTACCTGCAGTCACTGTATTGTTTATAAGGGTGGGGTACCTGCAGTCACTGTATTGTTTATAAGGGTGGGGTACCTGCAGTCACTGTATTGTTTATAAGGGTGGGATACCTGCAGTCACTGTATTGTGTATAAGGGTGGGGTACCTGCAGTCACTGTATTGTGTATAAGGGTGGGACACCTGCAGTCACTGTATTGTTTATAAGGGTGGGGGTACCTGCAGTCTCTGTATTGTTTATAAGGGTGGGGACACCTGCAGTCACAGTATTGTTTATAAGGGTGGGGGTACCTGCAGTCAGGTGAGACTGAAGAGGTCACTTAGATGATGATGAAATGTTTCTGTCAATAAATGTTGTGTCCAGATGAACTGATTCAACTTTCTGTGATTTTCTTTGATAATTTTTTTGTCCATCTTTTGTGTTTATGAAGCAGTTTTTACACTTCTCTTTTCGAGATAAAAGATTTAAGCCAACATCATCCAGAGGTCCATAAATAGAAATAAGACATTCACTGTTGGATTCACTTCCATTCAACATTCAACATTCCTGAAGCATCAGGGTGAATCACAAGAGTGCAAGCTCACATTTGTCATTTTGCCTTCATCACATTTTCATCTGTCACCTGAAGCATCTGTCATCTGATGAGTCAGACACCACATCCTGAGGTCATTGGCTGTGTACTTGAAGAACTGAAGTACTTCTTTCACAATAGCGCGTCTGCCACTGAGAGGGAGGAGTGACATTAGCTCTGATAACATGGGGTGTTGCTGCAGGGGTGCTGTGAGGAGTGTGGAGTCCCCTGATAAGATGTGATGCTACGTTCGCTCTCCAACGGTGATGCATCTAGTTCAGCGTATTACCATGATGCCAGGCTTAAGGGCAACTTCCTTTACACTTTCTTTACATCCTGGACATGTACCGCCCCTTAACATCCCAGACATGTACCGCCCCTTAACATCCTGGACATGTACCGCCTCTTAGCATCCTGGACATGTACCGCCTCTTAGCATCCTGGATATGTACCGCCTCTTAGCATCCTGGACATGAACCGCGTCTTTAAATCCTGGACATTTACCGCCCCTTAGCATCCTGGATATGTACCGCCCCTTAACATCCTGGACATGTACCGCCCCTTAACATCCCAGACATGTACCGCCCCTTAACATCCTGGACATGTACCGCCCCTTAACATCCTGGACATGTACCGCCCCTTAACATCCTGGACATGTACCGCCTCTTAGCATCCTGGACATGTACCGCCTCTTAGCATCCTGGACATGTACCGCGTCTTTACATCCTGGACATTTACTGCCCCTTAGCATCCTGGATATGTACCACGTCTTTACATCCTGGACATTTACTGCCCCTTAACATCCTGGACATGTACCGCCCCTTAACATCCTGGACATGTACCACCCCTTAACATCCTGGACATGTACTACCCCTTAACATCCTGGACATGTACCGCCCCTTAACATCCTGGACATGTACCACCCCTTAACATCCTGGACATGTACCGCCCCTTAACATCCTGGACATGTACCACCCCTTAACATCCCAGACATGTACCGCCCCTTAACATCCCGGACATGTACCGCCCCTTAACATCCTGGACATGTACCGCCCCTTAACATCCTGGACATGTACCACCCCTTAACATCCCAGACATGTACCGCCCCTTAACATCCTGGACATGTACCGCCCCTTAACATCCTGGACATGTACCACCCCTTAACATCCCAGACATGTACCGCCCCTTAACATCCTGGACATGTACCGCCCCTTAACATCCTGGACATGTACCACCCCTTAACATCCCAGACATGTACCGCCCCTTAACATCCCGGACATGTACCGCCCCTTAACATCCTGGACATGTACCGCCCCTTAACATCCTGGACATGTACCGCCTCTTAGCATCCTGGACATGTACCGCCCCTTAACATCCCAGACATGTACCGCCCCTTAACATCCCAAACATGTACCGCCCCTTAACATCCTGGACATGTACCGCCCCTTAACATCCTGGACATGTACCGCCCCTTAACATCCCAGACATGTACCGCCCCTTAACATCCTGGACATGTACCGCCCCTTAACATCCTGGACATGTACCGCCCCTTAACATCCGGGACATGTACCGCCCCTTAAAGAGAGGTGTACAAAACAAAACATGGACCATGATTCTCTCTGTAGAAAAGAAATCCATCCATTTTACCCCCCGAACCGACCCTGAGAGCAGGATAAGCGGCTTGGATAATGGATGGATGGATGGACTTCTCTTTCATTCATTTACTTTTCAGTGTCTTTTGTCTCTTTCTATGTGATCACTCTGTCTCTCTCTCTCAGTATTTTTACTTTTCACCCTCATTAGCTCCTCTTTTCTTTCATTATGCTTTTGTATTCTGACATTCCCTCTCTCTAGCTGTTGTTTGTTTCTTGGGGATATTCTTTTTTCTTCCCTTGCTCTCTATAACGTCTTTTTCATCCCTCTTTCACGGCCCCCACTGCTCTCTACTTCTCATCTTTCCCCCTTTCTTATCCCAAGAGCTGCAAAATTTATCCAAATTCTTTCCCTTAAACTCCTATCTCTCTCTCTCTCTCCCTCTCTCTCTCTCTCTCTCTCTCTCTCTCTCTCTCTCTCTCTGTGTGTTGCCAGTAAGACCTGGCTTATGAAGTGTTTCATGTCAGTCAGTGGTGTCAGTAGTGGATTTAAATAAAAACAGAACTATTGATCTGCAGCAGATCTCAGACCTGCTCCTCTCAGCACACATGCTTGCAGCAGGCGCTGGTGCTGCTCTCTCATCCACTCTGCCTCCTCCCCCTCCTCCTCCGTGTGTCTCCCCAATGCATGTTTGTGTATCTAAATGAGCATACGTATACAAACACACACACAAATATGAGTGTGTGTGTGGTTTACATGGCACATGTGTGTGTGTGTGTGAGATTGTGTAGGTGTTTACAAGTGCATCTGCGTCTTTTCACGTGTGCATGTGATATCGGTGTTTGTGAGCGTGCATGTATGTGCACAAATGTTAGTTCGTGTGCACGTGGCGCATCCGAATTAAGTATCAAAGTCCTCTGCTTCATCTCCTTCCCCCCTCGCCTTCTCTCTCCCAAGGTATTCTGCCTTTCAGTCTCTCTATCCCTCCATCTCTTCACATTTAATATTCAGACTTTATTGACATATCGTGAGACATGACCTGAGCTCATGCAGAGCGGTGTGGTGAATATAAATATAAAACCTGTCTGTGATATTCATGGACAGGATCTCAAGGTGCAGCCAAGGTGAGGAGTGTGTCCGCCTTGGGATCATCTGCTCTTCACAGATGATGTGGTTTTGTTGGCTTCATCAGAACGTGACCTCCAGCACACTGGGATGGTTTGCAGCTGAGTGTGAAATGGTCGGGATGAGAGTCAGCACCTCCAGGTCTGAGGCCATGGTTCTCTACCGGAACATGGTGGATTGCTCCCTCCGGGTTGGGGATGAGTTGTTGTCTCAAGTGAAGGAGGTCAAGTATCTCGGGGTCTTGTTCATGAGTGAGGGTAGGATGGAGCAGGAGATTGACAGGTGGATTGGTGCAGCATCAGCAGTAATGTGGATGTTGTACCGGACCGTTGTGGTGAGGAGGGAGCTGAGCCGGAAGGCAAAGCTCTCAATCTACCAGCCAGTCTTGGTTCCAACCCTCACCTATGGTCATGAGCTTTAGGTAGTGACCGAAAGGGTGAGATCGTGGGTACAAGGAGCTGAAATGAGTTTCCTCCGTAGGGTGTCTGGGCTCAGCCTTAGAGATAGGGTGAGGAGCTCAGACATCCGGAGGGAGCTCGGAGTAGAGCCGCTGCTCCTTCACTTCGAAAGGAGCCAGTTGAGGTGGTTCAGGCATCTGATCAGGATGCCTCCTGGGCGCCTTCCTATGGAGGTTTACCAGGCACGTCCAACTGGGAGGAGACCCCGGGGTAGACCCAGAACTCACTGGAGGGACTACATGTCCAATCTGGCCTGGGAACGCCTTGGGATCCCCCAGGAGGAGCTGGAGGGCGTTGCTGGGGAGAGGGATGTCTGGAGTTTCCTACTTAGCTTGCTGCCACCGTGACCCGACTCCGGAGAAGCGCTGAAGACGAATGAATGAATGAATGAATGAATGAATGAATGAATGAACGAGTGAATGAATAAATATAAAACCACTGAGTTGTGTGTTGTAGGCAGAACTGCTCTGCTCAGCACACCATGCAACAATGAGGCGTTTGATACTGTTGTGTTATCCTGTGTGTGTGTTTGTGTATCTGATGTCACATCAGCATTTCTCTTCTCCTGCTCTACTTTACAAGGTCCCCTTTTTCTTTCTCTATGTCTCTTTACCTCGTTTTTTTGCACCTTCTCTTATTTTATCTCTTGCTTTTTATCAGCCTCCTTTACTCTTGTCCTCTTTTGTCCTCTCATCGTCGTTTTGCCTCTATTCTCTTCTCCCCTCTCCTCTTTTCAGAATTCCTTCCTTGCTTCCCTTCTTAAACCCTATGAATAGATCTGAGCAGTGTTAGTGAACAAACATGCCGTCTCCGCGTGACAAGGATTGATCCCCTCGTCAGTGCAGAGCAGCTCAGATTACTGTTATCTGCTGGGATACTGAACTGTCTTACCCTCTCTCTCTCCCTCTCTCCCATCTGTCTTTCTCTCGCTCTGTCCGTCTGTCTCTCTCCCCCCCTCTCTGTCCATCTGTCTCTCTCTCTCTCTGTCTGTCTGTCGCTCCCTCTCTCTTGCTCTCTCTGTTCGTCTGTCTCTCGCTCTGTCTGTCTCTCTCCCCTCTCTGTCCGTCTGTCTCTCTGTTTGTCTGTCTGTCTCTCCCTCTTTCTCGCTCTCTCTGTCTGTCTGTCTCTCCCTCTCTCTCTCTCTGTCTGTCTGTCTGTCTCTCTCTCTCTCTCTCTGTCTGTCTGTCTCTCCCCCTCTCTCTGTCTGTCTGTCTCTCTCCCCTCTCTCTGTCCGTCTGTCTCTCTCTCTGTTTGTCTGTCTCTCCTCCTCTCTCTCTGTCTGTCTGTCTCTCCCTCTCTCTGTCTGTCTCTCTCCCTCTCTCCCCCCCTCTCTCTCTCTCTGTCTGTCTGTCTGTCTGTCTGTCTGTCTGTCTGTCTGTCTGTCTGTCTGTCTGTCTGTCTGTCTCTCTCTCTCTCTGTCGCTTCCTCTTCTCTGATAGGACAGATGCAGAATGGGAGACATTGTTGATGATTACCCCCAGTGGGTCGGCCAGTTGATGGAGAAACAGACAAGTATCCGCTGCAGGTATCATGTTTTCCCTGACTACGACTGTCATCCGAGCACTGGGGACCAACACTCATATTACTCTTATTAGGTCTCACTGATGATGGTGAATATTTGCTGAAATGACCACCAACGTTTTGGAAAGACGAGGCAGGGTTAAATAAGCAGGGTTATTTCACGATATGAATTCAGAGTAAAAATTACGTCTCATCAAAGCCTTTTTGCGTCTTCTTGACGTTGGAGCGTATTCGGACGGGATGTTGCACACACATGCTAAAATTAATGTGGATTATCATGCATCCAGGCAGCTGGGAAAAGAGAACGTTCCCATTTGGGAACGTCCCACTTCCTACTTGCGAGCGTGCACACGACGACAACAAACAGACAACATGGCCGGTGGTCAGGTCAGTTGAATGCATTGGTTTAAATGTCGCTCAGTCCAGCATGTAAAACGTCTGAGAAATGCTCCTATTTAAAATGCATGGGTTTGAATTTCGTTCTGTGTGGCATGAAAAAAAGCCCAACAATGGTGGGGGAGGGGTTGCAAGAGAGTAATATATAAAGAGTGAAGATGGTGGTGAAGGGACTAGAAAATACCGCAGTACTTCCGTCTGGCCTCGTGGCCTTCTGCTCTCATGAAAACATCTTTCCTCCTCACTCTGCTGTGTCTTGATGGAGGCTCTGTCTTACACTTGGCCGATTCTGAATATCCTGTCTCTCGAGCTTTTAACTGAATTGATCTGGGGCAGGGCAGCATGGCTCAGGAGGTAGAACGGGTCGTCTGGTAACCGGAAGGTTGCTGGTTCGATCCTTGGCTCCTCCAGAGAGCGTGTCAAAGTGTCCTTGAGCAAGACACTGAACTCCTAACTGCTCCTGATGATCAGGTTGGCGCCTTGCATGGCAGCCTCCACCATCAGTGTGTGAATGTGAGGCACACACCGTAAAGCGCACTGAGTGGTCAGTAGAGTAGAAAAGCACCATATAAATACAGTCCATTTACCATCTAAACCTGCAGCTGGGGTTCTGTGATGGAAGATGAAGAGAAAATGCCTCACTGTTATAGTTTGTCCCCTGCTAAAAACGGCTGTTTTACATTTTAAGAGCTCCATCACTCTCCCTGTGTCAGTCGCTCTGCCTCTTAGTTCAGCTCAAGTATTTTATTGGCAGAACAGTGCTAATGCATCAGAGCAGAAATCGACACTTTTAATAATAAATATCTAACCTCTCCTTGTACAGGTTTCAGTGTGTGTGTGTGTGTGTGTGTGTGTAGACATCAAGCTAATGCACTCATCCATGTCCTGACTAAATGTATTAAGCCATCTGTGGCTGCTGCTCATCAGGCTGCAGCACCATGACCCTCCGTCTCTCAGCAGCATTATTAACTAAACGACCTGGAGTCGCCGTTAATTAAAAAGTGCAATCCTCAACTGATGCACACAGCGGCTGTCCGCCTCACTTCTGCCTGTGTTTTGGTCAGACATCATAAATGTTGTTCACTTCATTACTTGAGGATGAGGAAACCAGCCAATGGCGTGTCACTTTCAGTTATCTCCATTTCTACAACAAATCAATTCTGACCCGACATTTTAACACATGTATTTTGAATTGCTTTGCCATGATGATGTACACCGCCATTAAGGTCCTCACTGAATGTGTGATGTAAAGCTGTTACCTCATTGTCTACTCTACCCACTAACATGCATACCTGCTCACCAACACGCATACCTGCCCACCAACACGCATACCTGCCCACCAACATGCATACCTGCTCACCAACACGCATATCTGCCCACCAACATGCATACCTGCCCACCAACACGCATACCTGCCCACCAACATGCATACCTGCCCACCAACATGCATACCTGCCCACCAACACGCATACCTGCCCACCAACACGCATACCTGCCCACCAACATGCATACCTGCTCACCAACATGCATATCTGCCCACCAACACGCATACCTGCCCACCAACATGCATACCTGCCCACCAACATGCATACCTGCCCACCAACATGCATACCTGCTCACCAACAGGCATATCTGCCCACCAACACGCATACCTGCCCACCAACATGCATACCTGCCCACCAACATGCATACCTGCTCACCAACAGGCATACCTGCCCACCAACACGCATACCTGCCCACCAACATGCATACCTGCCCACCAACATGCATACCTGCTCACCAACACGCATATCTGCCCACCAACACGCATACCTGCCCACCAACATGCATACCTGCCCACCAACATGCATACCTGCCCACCAACACGCATACCTGCCCACCAACATGCATACCTGCCCACCAACATGCATACCTGCTCACCAACATGCATATCTGCCCACCAACACGCATACCTGCCCACCAACATGCATACCTGCCCACCAACACGCATACCTGCCCACCAACATGCATACCTGCTCACCAACATGCATATCTGCCCACCAACACGCATACCTGCCCACCAACATGCATACCTGCCCACCAACATGCATACCTGCCCACCAACATGCATACCTGCTCACCAACAGGCATATCTGCCCACCAACACGCATACCTGCCCACCAACATGCATACCTGCCCACCAACATGCATACCTGCTCACCAACAGGCATACCTGCCCACCAACACGCATACCTGCCCACCAACATGCATACCTGCTCACCAACATGCATACCTGCTCACCATACCTGCTCACCAACATGCATACCTGCTCACCAACACGCATACCTGCTCACCATACCTGCTAACCAACATGCATACCTGCTCACCATACCTGCTCACCAACACGCATACCTGCTCACCATACCTGCTCACCATACCTGCTCACCATACCTGCTTACCATACCTGCTAACCAACATGCATACCTGCTCACCATACCTGCCCACCAACATGCATACCTGCTCACCATACCTGCTCACCAACACGCATACCTGCCCACCAACATGCATACCTGCTCACCATACCTGCTCACCAACACGCATACCTGCTCACCAACACGCATATCTGCTCACCAACACGCATACCTGCTCACCAACACACATATCTGCTCACCAACACGCATACCTGCCCACCAACATGCATACCTGCCCACCAACATGCATACCTGCTCACCAACACGCATACCTGCTCACCAACACGCATATCTGCTCACCAACACGCATACCTGCTCACCAACACACATATCTGCTCACCAACACGCATACCTGCCCACCAACATGCATACCTGCCCACCAACACGCATATCTGCTCACCAACACGCATACCTGCCCACCAACATGCATACCTGCCCACCAACACGCATATCTGCTCACCAACACGCATACCTGCCCACCAACACACATATCTGCTCACCAACACGCATACCTGCCCACCAACATGCATATCTGCTCACCAACACGCATACCTGCCCACCAACATGCATACCTGCCCACCAACACGCATATCTGCTCACCAACATGCATACCTGCCCACCAACACACATATCTGCTCACCAACACGCATACCTGCCCACCAACATGCATATCTGCTCACCAACACGCATACCTGCCCACCAACACGCATACCTGCCCACCAACATGCATACCTGCTCACCAACATGCATATCTGCTCACCAACATGCATACCTCCTCTCCTCTGGATCCTGAGGAAGCTGAAACTCTACAGATGCTGTTCTTCTTCCAGCTGAGGTCTCAGAGTAAGGGCTGTGTTTTCTTGTCAGTTATTCTAGTTACCGGTTCTGGAGAATGTGAAACCCTCTAGACTGTAAAGCCCCGTGCTTTAGGGGTACAGAAATAAATGTGACTTGACTTGTCCAAGATGGCGGCGCGCTGGACACAGCAGCTACTGCAGCTCCCTGTTCAGTGTTGTGTTTTCTTTGTTGTATATACGTTAATCTTAGGTTTACTTACAAGTGTAGGTCCTGCGCTCTTCTACAGCCGTCAGGAACTTTTAAACCTCAAAACTGATTACTCACTTCACTCCACCATCACGGACAACTTCCCCATCCATATTATCCGCTCACCGGCCTCGCAGTGGAAACGCTGCCCCCTGTCGGCAACGTGAACAGAAGAGGGGGAAGCGAGGCAGGCTACATGCTAAGCTAAGTAGCGCTCCCTTCAAAGCTTCCCTCCTCAGCATCTTCATGGCTAATGTCCGGTCATTAGCTAACAAAATGGAGGAGATAAGACTCAGGCTGTCCTCTCAGAAAAGGCTGCAGAACTGCTGTCTGCTGATGTTTACGGAGACTTGGCTCAACAGCAACATGGCGACTCGGCAGTCGAGCTAGCGGGCCGCACAGCCTTCCGTGCCGACAGGACAGCAGACTCCGGCAAGATCCGCGGAGGAGGTTTGAGTATGCATGTCAATAACTCTTGGTGCAACAATATAAAGATCGTTGAAAGGCATTGCTCTGCTGATCTCCAGCTCCTTATGATTCAGTGCAGGCCTTTTTACCTGCCCAGGGAGCTAACGGCCATTACCATCGCCGCTGTTTACATCCCCCACATGCTAATGCTAAGGTAGCACTTAAGCAGCTACAATGTGCCATCAGCAGACAACAGACCCAACACCCGGACAGTGCCTTTATCATAGGAGGTGACTTTAATCAGGTTAACCTCAGGGCTGTATTGCCCAAATTCCATCAGCATGTCTCCTGCCCCACTAGGGGCCAAAACACCCTGGACCATCTCTATACAAACATTAAGGCCTCATACAAAGCTACTCCCTGCCCTCATCTGGGGCATTCTGAACACCTCTGCCTGTTCCTGGTCCCAGCCTACAAACCCCCAATAAAACGGGTCAAGCCAGCAGTAAAGACAATCACTGTCCGGCCAGAAGGAGCAGTCTCTGAACTCCAGGACTGTTTTGACAACACAAACTGGAGTATTTTTGCACATTCAGCTACCCATGGCTCCCATATAGACATTAATGAACAGACATCTGCCATACTAGCCTACATTAACTTTTGCACTGAGAGTGTCACAACAAAAAAATCAATCTGCACCTTTACAAACCAGAAACCGTGGATGACCCGTGAAGTCCGTAGCTGCTAAAAGTCCGGGATGCAGCGTTCAAGTCAGGTAACTGAGGCCTACAGCGCAGCCAGATCCAACCTCAAAAAGGGCATCAGAACAGCCAAACATAAATATTCCCTACGAATAGGGGACCACTTTCACAATAACTCCGACCCCCGGCGAATGTGGCAAGGCATTCAGTCTATCACAGACTACAAAAGCTCTAATAGCAGTCCCACTGTCCGTGATGCCTCCCTGCCAGACAAGCTAAATCGTTTCTATGCCCACTTCGACAAGGACAATACTGGCCCAGCCACGAAAATCCCAAACCACCCAGAAAACCAGATGCTCACTCTATCAGTCGCAGAGGTCAGAGAATCACTGCGCAGAGTGAACACACGGAAGGCTGCCGGACCGGACGGCATACCGGGTTGGGTCCTCCGGGAATGTGCCGACCAGCTGGCTGAAGTCTTCACAACCATATTTAACCTCTCACTGTCCCAATCCATAGTACCGGCATGGTTTAAGGCCACCTCTATCACTTCTGTCTCCAAGAAACCAACATCCTCATGTCTGAATGACTACTGACCCACAGCACTCACCCCCATTGCCATGAAGTGCTTTGAGAGACTGGTTCTGGCTCACATCAAAAAAATTATCCCCCCTACATTTGACCCACATCAGTTCACCTACCGTCCCAAAAGGTCTATTGAGGATGCCATTGCCACTGCCCTGGACGTTGCTCTGACCCACCTTGAACTTAACAACACATACATCCGGATGCTGTTTATAGATTACAGCTCTGCCTTCAGCACGATCATCCCCGCCAAACTAACCACCAAACTCCTCTCCCTTGGCCTCAACCCCTCCCTCTGTAACTGGACCCTAGACTTGCTGACCAACAGACCTCAGTCTGTTAGGTTAGGTGACCACACCTCCTCCACCCTGACCCTCACCACAAGTGCCCCTCAAGACTGTGTTCTGAGCCCCCTCCTTTTCTCCCTCTTTACCCACGACTGCCTGCCAACTCACCCTTCAAATGTTATAGTTAAGTTTGCAGATGACACCAGTCATTGGCTGTATCACCAACAATGACAAGAGGGCCTACAGGGACGAGATTCAGCACCTCACATCATGGTGTACTACCAACAATCTTGTTCTTAATGTGCAGAAGACAAAGGAGCTGATTGTGGACTTCAGGAGGTCTAGAAGCTGCAGCCACTCCCCCATACACATCAATGGGGTGGAAGTGGAGCGTGTTTCCAGCTTTAAATTCCTTGGAGTCCACATCAGCGAGGAACTTTCCTGAACATTAAACACCCAGGCCCTTGTGAAAAAGGCCCAACAATGTCTGCATTTCCTGAGGAGGCTGAGGAGCGCCCGTCTACCCCCCAAAATTCTCACTAACTTCTACCACTGCACCACAGAGAGCATCCTGACCTGCTGCATCTCAGTGTGGTACGGCAACTGCACCTCAGTAGAACAGAAAGCTCTGCAGCGGATCGTCAAGGCGGCCCAGGATATCACCGGTACCCAGCTCCCAGCCATAAAAGACATTTATCACAAACGCTGCCTTCGAAGGGGTCTGAGCATCAGCAGAGATCCCACCCACCCCAACCATGGACTGTTCTCCCCCCTGCCGTGCTCTGGGAGGCGCTACAGGAGCCTCAGAGCCCCCACTACCAGGCTCAAAAACAGCTTCTTTCCCCAAGCTGTTGCCCACCTGAACCTGGCTACCCACTGAATGTCTGTGGATGTTTTTAAATATTTTGTACTCTTGCTATTTTTTTAACTTATTTTTAGCTTTTGGTCTTCATGTGTGTATATCTTACACTGTGTTTGGTCTTCATGTGTGTATCTTATACTGTGTTTGGTCTTCATCTGTGTATATCTTATACGGTGTTTGGTCTTCATCTGTGTATATCTTATACTGTGTTTGTCTGTGTTTATCTGTGTCTGCCTTGCACTGTTTGGTGAAGCCACAGCCCTCATTTCATTTTTAACATGTGCCTGCACATTGTTTTTAATGACAATAAATTGAATTGAATTGAATTATGTTAAGTGTGTGTGTCTGGAATCACCTCACCCTTTGCTTCTGGTGTGGGAAGATGGCGGCGTGAATTCACATTTGTGGTGGCCTCACCCAGTACCGCCGATGCGGTGTCTTTGTCCACGTCTGCACCTAAGTTTTTGTCTTTGTTTGTTGGTTGGGAGAGCTGGTGCTGGATCGGCTGCGAGAGCTTGGTCTGCTGCACTGTGGGCCAGGCACCACGGCCTTGCCCAGAGTTGTAGCCGAGGAAGTAACACCAAAGGCGGTCTGACAGGACGCGGGAGCATGGCAGGCTAAGCTAACTGCTAGCCCATGCAGAGCAGCAATTCCAACAACCCCGAGGGCGGTCTGGCGGAGGCCTCACCTGGCGTTGACTGTGGTGTTTTTGATGTCGTTGTGTGGAGTGCAGGGAGGTGTGTCGGGGGTGTCTGGCTGGGAGAGATGGCGCTGGATCTGCTGGGAGGATTTGGTCTACTTAGTCTGGTTGCCAAAGGGACCACGGCCCCTGCCTGAAGCTGCGCCCAAGGAGGAAACACGGAGGGTGGTCTGACAGGACGTGTAATCGGGGCAGGCTAGGCTAACTGCTAGCCCATGCAGACCGGCAGTTCCAACAGCCATCCTGGCTGGTGTTCGTTCCCTTTTTTAAAATTTTTTTTTAGTTTGGACGTATGTGTTAGTTTGGATGTGTGTGTTCTTGAATATGTACATTTTGCCTGTGTGTTACACTGCTGTGGGCTGGGGGAGATGGCATTTCGTTTCATTTCATGTGCTTTCGCACATGAGGTGAAATGACTAATAAAGTGTTCCTGGTTCCTGGTTCGTATCAACATCTTCATGTGCAGCACAGCAATGCAACTGTGTTTTTAGACGGTGCACATGCAAGAGGAAGGACTTTTTGAGCGTCTTCATCCTTATGTAAATGAAAGTCTCTCCAGAGTCCTTCTTCTTGTCTTTCTCCCCGTGGTAGGGAAAAACCAAGAGAAAACAGCTTTGAAACAAAAGACTAGGATGGAAAATATGATCTTGTGTTGTGTGGCTCAGTGGATTTTGTCGAGCTGCACCGAGGAGGCTTGGGGCTGCAGTTTGTGTTCAAACAGCGGGAACAGGAGTGCTGCCTTAAAATAAATCCACCAGAAGACAAAAGTTTAAATTTCAGGTGTAATACAATATGCACTTCACTGGCACGGCAGTGGGACAATAATCCCATCGCACCAACTCTTCTTGTGTTTGCCTACTTCATCTTATTAAACTTGTGTTATTTTAGAAGCAAAAGCTAACAGCAAACTGAATCACAGTCACCAGCGCACAATAAAAAGCCACGCAGATGCAACTACAGTATCATTCAGGTTCGTGTTGCTTAATTTGTAACAAATGGACACATTTTGCTGCTAATTTGATGTTAATTATTCTCACCACACATTTGTTGAAGAATTGTTTCAAGTGCTTCAATGTGGCACCGCGCTGGAGCCCGGAACCGCACTGGAGCCCGGCACCGCGCTGGAGCCCGGCACCGCGCTGGAGCCCGGAACCGCGCTGGAGCCCGGCACCGCGCTGGAGCCCGGCACCGCGTTGGAGCCCGGCACCGCGCTGCATGTGTCTCCACTATCTGCTCATCTCCGTTCTTGTCGGTCTGTCTGTTTCCTGCAGCCATGGGCGGAGGTCAGTTCTGTTCAGCACCTCTTTTTAATCTGCAGCTCTTTGTCTTGGTAGATTTCCACGAGGCTGCCTCTGATAAAGAACTGACTGAAGATACGGTTTGAATACAGCTCTACTACAAATACTTCATTACTTAGCTAGAAGCAGCGTTTCCATCA
The DNA here is from genome assembly GCF_029633865.1 of Lampris incognitus. Lineage (NCBI taxonomy): Eukaryota > Metazoa > Chordata > Actinopteri > Lampriformes > Lampridae > Lampris > Lampris incognitus. The sequence goes on from NC_079223.1 coordinate 3,502,963, forward strand.
TTTCAGGCCAGAGAGAGTTCAAAATACACAACAAATATACTAAAAAATATATATATATAAAAAAACATTGATAGTATAAAAACTAATGCTCACATACCCATTTCTGGTCTTTTTTTCCCCCCATGAAAATAAAAGGAAAAATTACTAACACCCACTACTAGTTGTTGTCATCCAAGTGTTATCGGTTAGGTAGCCAGCGATGAGGATGGCCAGTTTGAATCCCCGTGTTACCTCCGGCTTGGTCGTGCATCCCTACAGACACAATTGGCCGTGTCTGCGGGTGGGAAGCCGGATGTGGGTATGTGTCCTGGTCGCTGCACTAGCGCCTCTTCTGGTTGGTCGGGGTGCCTGTTTAGGGGGGAGGGGGAACTGGGGGGAATAGCGTGATCCTTCCACGTGCTACGCCCCCCTGAGGAAACGCCTCACAGTCAGATGAAAAGAAGCGGCTGGAGGAGGAGGAGGAGGAGGCATGTGGTAGTCTGCAGCCCTCCCCGGGTCACCAGAGGGGGTGGAGCAGAGACCGGGACGGCTCGGTAGAGTGGGGTAATTGGCTAAGTACAATTGGAGAGAACAAGGGGGGGAAACCCCCCCCAAAAAGCCACTTTATTTTGTCATTGTACATTTGTTTGGTTACAGTGAGTGTGTTGTCTGCATGTAACCATGTTATTGTATAGGAGCAGTGGGCAGCTGCAGCACCCGGAGACCAACTCCACTTCTTTCCACTGCCTTGCTCAGGGGCACAGACAGGAGTATTAACCCTAACATGCATGTCTTTTTGACGGTGGGAGGAAACCGGAGCACCCGGAGAAAACCCACACAGGCACGGGGAGAACATGCAAACTCCGCACAGAAAGGATCTGGGACAGCCTGGGGTTCAAACCCAGGACCTTCTTGCTGTGACGCAACAGCACTAACCACTGGGCCACCGTGCTGTCGCACTAACAGAAGAAAGAGCTAAGGATAAAATTAGGATGGACTTTTTTGATGAGACTAAAGAGAAGCAAGTAGAGAAACAGGGTGTCGGGGAAGGGGAGTGAGATTTATATTGGATTGTCAAAAGGTTGCTTTAGCCTGAGGGGGCTTTCAGTTATAAAACAAAAAAGCAAAATTCCAAGACCAGATTTTGTCTAGACTGAAACAGGCATCACTGACACCTACATCTATTTGGCCAAACCACAGAAAAAGTCCATCAAACCAAGCCCATGGGTAGTTGTTTATGGCAGCTTGTAATTGAGAGAAGCCATAATTATTCAAAATATTTGCCGAGATTTTTATGTTATTTTTTTCCCACTGGATCCAAACGGATCCATCAAGTCTTGGATCACAAGTAAGCATTCTACATGCTTCAACCGAACTACGTGATACTGCTCTTTGTGTGACCACTTTGAGCAGCAAACTCAGCCACAGCTTTTCCCAGAGGCTCAACTCGAAGGTGGGGCGGGAAGCTGTCTGTCACAGAGAGAGGAGGGATGATAAACAGGAAGTCTTTACATCGCAAGACGAGCAATCAAACAAACGCGGATAAAGATGAACATGTTCTTCCCGAGTGGAGAACAGCTGACGCGGTGGTGAAATTAGTTTTGTGAAGAATCAGCAGAATAGAATTCGCAGAGCCCTTGAAACCCTGCCCTTGTTTTCACCTCAGCACACCTAACCAACTGCTGTGGAAAGTCAGGAACAGGAATCAGGAAAACTTTGTCATTTCACTTCATGCACTTGCGTACATGAAATGAAACGAAATGCAGTTTCCCCCAACCCACAACAGTACAACACAAAGACAACAACACACCCAAAACTACAAGAACACACATACCCACACTAACACACACATCCAAACTAAACAAAAAAAATCACTGCCCAAGGGAATGAACGCCAGCCAGGGTGAGTATCTGAACCACCAGTCTGCATGGGCTAGCAGTTAGCTAAGACCGCCCCGCTTCCACGTCCTGTCAGACCACCCTCAGCGTTTCTTCCTCGGGCGCAGCTCCAGGCAGGGGCCGTGGTCCCCGGGTCCACCGGACGAAGCAGACCAAGCTCTCCCAGCCAGACACCCTCGACACACCTTCCTGCACTCCTCAGGACAACATCAAAAATACCACAGTCAACGCTAGGTGAGGCCGTCGCCAGACCGCCTCGGTGTTATCAGAACGTGCCGGTCTGCATGGGCTAGCAGTTAGCTTAGCCTGCCCCGCTCTCCTAGCCGATCCAGCGGCAGCTCTCCCTGTCATCAAACGAAGACAAAACTTAGACGCAGACGTGGACAAAGACACTGCATGCACGGTACTGGGTGAGGTCACTACAAATGTGAATTCGTGCAGCCATCTTCCCAAACCGGAAGCGGAAAAAGTGGGCGTAGTCTTTGGAATATCGGTATCAGGAGTGACAAAACATTTCCGACCCACCAAACTCGGCCCTCAAGTCTGAAAGCAGCTTTGGTAGAACGCCACCCAATACTGAACAGCATTTCGTTTGAAGGATGCAGCAATCCTCATAGTTCGGAAGTATGACGTTTCTATGAGAATGCTGCCATTGCAGAAACAATTATCTGCACAAGTATTTGCACCCCTGTTGTCAGGTTGATCTAGCTGTGAGCATTAATTAATGCCATTACTCCTGGTTGTGGTGGCACTTGGTTAACTATTCTGTTAGTGAGTGCAGGCGTGTCAATGGGCTGAACAATTGAGCAATTTCCTGCACTGATGTAAGTGACACTCCTAAGAGTGCAATTAAATGATGTGTAAATTACTGATGTTTCAATTTAAATAATATTGTCAGTTAAATGAAGCAGAAAACAGAAGTGGAAATACAACCATTGGCATGAACCAAGTCAAGGGTAATAACCATACAAAACGGTTACATGGTGGTGGTGGTCACGTGGCTTGGGTCCTGGGCTGTTCCAGTGGCACCTGGACACTGCTTGGCATCCTCCTCATCATATTCTTCATATATCTTATAATTCCATTATAATTGTGTTATCCTCTTTCAATGTTGTATTGTGTAAATTGTGTAGACACAACATCATGTCACATTGTGCGTCTTGGGGGAGAGATCCTCCTCTGTTGCTCTCCCTGAGGTTTCTTCCTGTTTTTTCTCCCTGTTAAAGGGTTTTTAGGGAGTTGTTCCTTATCCGATGAGAGGGTCTAAGGACAGGATGTTGTGTTGCTGTAAAGCCCCCTGAGGCACATTTGTAATTTGTGATATTGGGCTGTACAAATAAAGGTGACTTGACTTGACAACAGTAGTGTCTGTGTTGGGGGTTATGTAGTCCTGCAGGCCGTCACTGATGCAAAGTGCTTCCCTATGGAAAAGCAGACCTTGGACTATATTTGTGAACAGCTCAAAGGACCACACCCGTGTTTTTCATGTTCTAGACCATTTAAATATGTCATCATGGGATGAAGCAGTTGAAATCGTGGATTGATCTGAAGTTGGCAGGTCTTTCAACGGCATTATCCCGTAACAGTTAGGTAACTTTCACCAAAACACGAAGCAGACTAAATGTTCTTTGTGATGCAATACCTGTGTAGCTTCCCAATGCCTGTTTGACTTGTAGACTACGAACTGGGCGCTTTAGTTTGTTTCCTGTTAAGTAAGAAACACAATGTACCAATACTGTTTTTATTGAAAATGAACTAATTCATAACGCAGTAATATTCAATAATTAATCCAGACTCTGTTTAAAGTGTAAAAAATAAACAACTCTTTTATTAAAGTATTTATAATTTTGTTGGTTTCGTTTTTTGACGAGCAAATAAATTAAAATAAAACCTCAATGAAAAAAACACCACAATTGAAACCACAAAATTTGTGTCTTGAATGGCTTTTACATTTTGGTGGTCTACCACACCAGACAAGACCCAAGTTGCAGGCTGTGCAAAGATGCCCCTAAGACAGGCCAGGGTGTAAAATGCTAGCTGGGGAAGCGTACACTGAAAGGCATAACCAAGTGTCTGGAATAGTGCACAGGAACATATGTACTGAATAGACTGCGAGTCCCCAAGTCCAAATGGGAGACACCACCAAAGGTAGTTGAGAATGGCGGAGCTAAGATCCTGTGGGACTTCGAGTTCCAGACTGACAAGCAGGTTCTGGCTAACCAACCAGACACTGTGGTGGTCAACAAGGAACAGAAGACAGCAGTAGTGGTCGATGTAGCAATCCCGAGCGACGGAAACATCAGGAAGAAAGAGCATGAGAAGCTAGAGACATATCAAGGGCTGAGGGAAGAACTAGATGGGATGTGGAAGGTGAAATCCACAGCAGTCCCAGGGGTAATAGGAGCTCTAGGGGCTGTGATCCACAAACTGGGAGAGCGGCTCCAGCAGATTCCAGGAACAACATCTGAGGTCTCTGTCCAGAAGAGTGCAGTCCTAGGAACAGCTAAGATACCGTGGCAGACTCTCTACCATATATATATATATATATATATTATATATATTGTTGCTGTCAGAATTAATGTGTCAATTTTTGCACATCTGACTTGGTGTTCAGGGAAGTCAGGGAGGACAGAGCAAAATAGGCCGTTTTCAAACCTTATAGCAGGAAAAATCATCATTCACTTTATTATCAATTTATTTTTATATTACCATTTTTTATTTTATATTATCTTTTCCCCAATTTTGCCTTACTGCCTACCTGGTTGCCTTTTTTCTATTGGTCACGTGGGTATTCGTCACAGCGCGCTGAGCTCGTGCGCAGCGCAAGCCATTGAAAATAATGGGTTTCAAAGCGCAGTGGTGCCTTTGTCGTGTTGCGTCTGAAATTACAGTGGACACGTACACACATACTCTCTCTCTCTCTCTCTCTCTCTCTCTCTCTCTCTACAGCAACTCTGCATGCAATGCAAAAATGTTCGGTTCGAATCCCCGTGTTACCTCCAGCTTGGTCGGGCGTCCCTGCAGACACAATTGGCTGTGTCTGCGGGTGGGAAGCCAGATGTGGGTATGTGTCCTGGTCGCTGCACTAGCGCCTCCTCTGGCCGGTCGGGGCGCCTGTTTGGGGGGAACAGCGTGATCCTCCCACACGCTACGCCCCCCTGGTGAAACTCTTCACTGTCAGGTGAAAAGAAGCGGCTGGTGACTCCACATGTATTGGAGGAGGCATGTGGTAGTCTGCAGCCCTCCCCGGACCAGCAGAGGGGGTGGAGCAGCAACCGGGCCGGCTCGGAAGAGTGGGGTAATTGGTCAGGTACAATTGGGGAGAAAAGGGGGGGGGGTGTTGACATGCCCACGTGCTACGGCTAGTTCTCTTCTTGCTGGATCATGAGCAAACACCAGCTATCAAGCAGATGAACAAGAACCAGCTGCGATGAGACGAACACTTCAAAATGCAACACATGCCTTGGGTCTAAACTCGTTTAATTAAGATTTAGTACTTACCTCTCTGGTGAGTCCGCTTCATTAATGGCTCTGTCAGGCCAAATTGTGTCCGGGTGACGTCATCGCAATGCAATCGTGACAGATTTCCAGCTAATGGGTTCCTGTTTTTAGCCTACTCGGTTCATGAAAATCTGGTTGTTTAAAATAACATTTCATGACACTTTTTTGGGTTGCTAGCTACCTAGCTAACTTGTGATATATATATATATATATATATATATATAATAGCAAATATTAGACGTTTCATTTTAATGGAAAATAGGTTTACAGAACATCTTTATTGAAAATATCGTCCACGCTACATAACGCTAGCTAGCTAGCTAGGTAACAAGGTGATCAACCAGTAGATGAACTTTCGCCTAAAAGTATGCTTTTTGTGCTTTTCGAAAAACATATCCTAATATAAACAACTGCAAGTCGAATACACAAGGTGCATGTATTGTACGATGTAGCTAAAAAGAGTAAACTATTAAACCTGCTTTTGCCTGCAATATTATGACTCAACGAACGACAGCGAGAGAGGACTGTCAGGAATGCGAGCTGTCACCATGGCATTGCGATGACATCACCTGGACACATTTTGGCATCCCGGACACAATTTGGCCCAACACCTCCAACATGTTTTCCTTTCAGGTGTTCTCTCATTACCGTGATGCTCCTGTGTCATGCAAGACCAGTTTCACATGGTTTGCATCTAACGTACACTCGCATGTCATGTGGAGTGCTCCCGTAGATGATTTTGGTCGAACAGTTTTCTCTACCTACGCCATATTTCAGATATTTTTTTTCTTCTTGAAGTGACGTAGCCAGCTCCGTGACACAACGTGCACCAACATAGACCCAGCGAATCAATAATGAAATTCATTGCCTATTTTCATAATCGCATTTTGTCGATTTCATCAATTCGTTGTTGCAGCCCCAGTTGATTCTCTCAGGGTCACACTATCTGACCTTGAATCTTGAGCCAATTTTTTCCTTATTCACTTCAATTATTCCTCCTTAAGAAAATAATAAAAATCAAATTCTCGTTCAATATTTTTTTCCTTCAGTCTTAATCAAAAGTGAAATTTTTACATTTGTTAACCAGTGAACAGTTAAACCTCCCAGAAAGGAATGTCTTTATCCTTGAGTTGATACTCCTCGATCCGTGTGAAACAAGGTCTTCAGATTTGCTGTGTATGTAAGGAATGGTTAGGGTTTGGCTCTTCAGTTCAGACTGAAGAGGTCACTTAGACGATGATGACAAGTTTCTCTCAATAAACGTTGTGTGCAGATGAACTGATCCACCAGATGAGCTGATCCACCAGATGAATTGATCCACCAGATGAACTGATCCACCAGATGAACTGATTCACCAGATGAACTGATTCACCAGATGAACTGATTCACCAGATGAGCTGATCCACCAGATGAACTGATTCACCAGATGAACTGATTCACCAGATGAGCTGATCCACCACATGAGCTGATTCACCAGATGAGCTGATCCACCAGATGAACTGATTCACCAGATGAGCTGATTCACCAGATGAGCTGATCCACCAGATGAACTGATCCACCAGATGAGCTGATCCACCAGATGAACTGATCCACCAGATGAACTGATTCACCAGATGAACTGATCCACCAGATGAACTGATCCACCAGATGAACTGATCCACCAGATGAGCTGATCCACCAGATGAACTGATCCACCAGATGAACTGATTCACCAGATGAACTGATCCACCAGATGAGCTGATCCACCAGATGAACTGATCCACCAGATGAACTGATTCACCAGATGAACTGATCCACCAGATGAACTGATCCACCAGATGAACTGATCCACCAGATGAGCTGATCCACCAGATGAACTGATTCAACCTTCCTTGGTGTTCTCACCTGGGTTACTGAGCAACAACATTAGGGTTTGGGCATTCTTATCAGCTGCAGCTGCGTTTATCCTGCTATGCTAACATCACAGAGTAGCGAGACCAGCCTGCCATGTTTTTAACCGTCACAAGGTTTTCAAGCTGAAACATGTCAACATCCATCCATCCAATCCGCTTATCCCGCTCTCAGGGTCGCGAGGATGCTGGAGCCTATCCCAGCAGTCATTGGGCAGCAGGCGGGGAGACACCCTGGACAGGCCGCCAAGCCATCACACAGTGCCAACACACACACACACACACACACACACACACACACACACACCTATGGACAATTTAGTATAGCTGATTCACCTGACCTACATGTCTTCAGATGTCAACAAACCCACTAAACTGTTCTAGGATACAGTCGGTGTGTGTGCATGCCTGCAAGTGCATACATATATGTGTGCTTGAGTGTTTAATTTTGAGTGTGTGTGTGTGTGTGTGTGTTTGAGAGAGACAGTGTGTGTGGGCGTTTGCTCACACACTGTGTGAACTATGGTTTGTCAAATCTTTCTTCTTCCCCTTTGCAGTCGTTTCCCTTTCAGCGTATCCAGCTGTTAGGTGTTTGTGTGTGACTGTGAGATGGTTTGTGTGTTCTATTTTCATCTCTTTGGCTTTAGCAGGTATTACTACACATGCATATGTGTGCACATTTCTGAGTGGTTTTCAGCGTCACGCTGTATTCGTGTTTGTGTCTGTGCATCTCCGTGTCTTGTGTCTGAGGTTTTTGTCCCCTGGAGGGGGGACTGCTGGCTGGCACAGTAACATGGCTCTGCTGTGTGTGCCGGGGCAGCCTTCGGGACAAGTTAGCCTGTCTGCAAGATCCACGGCTGGACAGACATCAGAGCTGGCATGGAGCCGGGGAGCAGGAGCCCAGCCAGGGCCATCCATCCACTGCCTGGCCTCAGATCATCTATTCGAAGCCTCGGCTGCCCTTCACTCTGTGTGCCATGCGCTGGTTTTTAAACAGATGAGTGTGCTCAGCCTAATCAGGCTTGGAAAACCGTTGTTGAGCCGGTATGGAATGGGACATTTAAACTTCCTTTTTTTTTTTTACAAGGAAAACCAAGAATGTCCTCCACAAAAAAAAAAAAAAAAAACGACCCCAAAGGTGGTTTGTACAAGCAGCTTATTACGACCTATAGTGAGGTTTTAAGCTACTTCCTCGCGGTCCTCCGTCATTATAATACTTCCCCCGTAACAATAAGCATCACCTTCCATAAGCTGTTGTGAGAAGGAATATTAATAAAAGCAAAGTTTAATGTCACACTGCGGTTATAATGTCCACACTAGCTGACTCGCTAACTTTTGGCTAACATTGAGTTAGCTCTTATGATGTCATTCATAGGTAAACATACTGTCAATAGCAATCTTAGTTATTATACTAGACGGCAAAACAACACAAAAACACACTGACTACATATTCTATTGTTCTCACATTTTTTTAAAAACCCACAATGCACAGAGGCAAAAAGTATCTGTGGCATACCTCCTGCCGCCGGTAGGGGCGCTAATTTAGGAAATGCTCCTGTGGGTCGTATTAGAGGATAAACGACCCATGTGGTCGTATGCGTTGGAGAACTTGTTGGGAAAGCCGTGCACATAGCATTTATTTACATCCCAACAGGGAAGTGACAAAGCAGTTCATGTGGTCAGCACATCTTGCAAAACACGTGTCAAGTCTACAGGCCACTGTGGGACTCCAGATGCTAAACAAAATATGCACAGCTGCACCATCTCAAGACCAATCAGGCCAGAGTGCACTATGCCAATACTACCACAAAAGTGCATCAAAAGGTAGGAGCCACTGGGCGTCCGGGTAGCGTAGCAGTCTATTCCGTTGCCTACCAACACTGGGATCGCCGGTTCGAATCCCCATGTTACCTCCGGCTTGGTCGGGCGTCCCTACAGCCGTGTCTGCGGGTGGGAAGCTGGATGTGTGTATGTGTCCTGGTTGCTGCACTAGCGCCTCCTCTGGTCGGTCAGGGTGCCTATTCAGGGGGGAGGGGGAACTGGGGGGAATAGTGTGATCCTCCCACGTGCTAGGTCCCCCTGGTGAAACTCCTCACTGTCAGGTGAAAAGAAGCGGCTGGTGACTCCACATGTATGGGAGGAGGCATGTGGTGGTCTGCAGCCCTCCCCGGATCGGCAGAGGGGGTGGAGCAGAGACCGGGACGGCTCGGGAGAGTGGGGTAATTGGACAGGCACAACTGGGGAGAAAAAGGCGGAAAAAAAGAAGAAGAAAAGAAAAAAAAGGGGAGGTAGGAACCACTGATAAATGCTGAAGGTTTCAGCCCCGATATCCTCGGCCTTGCAGGGTGTTTACCCCGGTGGTTTCCGTCTGTTTTCTCTGCCGACTCTTTTACCTATTGCAATACTTTGCATGAAAGGAGCTGTTCTCTGCTCAAGGGCAAAAAGACAGTGACAAGTAGCTCATACACTTCTTCCTGCTGTTTGGAAAGTTAGCTCTCTCTCTCTCTCTCTCTCTCTCTCTCTCTCTCTCTCTCTCTCTCTCTCTCTCTCTCTCTCTCTGTCTCTCTCTCTCCCTGTGTCTCTCTCTCTCTCTTCCTGTCTCTCTCTCTCCCTGTCTCTCTCTCTCTCTCTTCCTGTCTCTCTCTCTCTCTCTTCCTGTCGCTCTCTCTCTCTCTTCCTGTCTCTCTCTCTGGATGAATTCATTGGATGAATATAAGTGTTCAGATCTGACTCATGCCTGTGTTTTCAAGTTGCTGCATCACTACTTCACACACACACACACACACACACACACACACACACACACACACACACACACACGCACGCACACAGAAAATATGCATTGAAACACTACAAAGGGGAATATGGACACACCCTCACAATAAGAATACACCAACACAATCATGTTCAAAGACACACATACCTTACGAAGAAACACACAACATAGAAAATAGACATACCTGTATCTTTGTGCGCACCCACACGCATGCACACACACACACACATACACACTGAAGTCATACATAACTGTTCAGAGTAAGTTGTAATAATTATGTGTCAAGCACACACTTGTGCACACACATGCACGTACTCTCTCGTTCCTGCATTCATTTTTTTTCAATTTGAGATTAACTTTAAAAAAAAATTAACTTCACATCCCGCTCCAGTCACTGTGACCCAGGACTTGTGGAAAAGAAGCATCTTTATAGAAGCCATCTGCTTGTGGTCCCAGTCAGCAAGCTTAATGAGATGTGGTAAACTGCCTCATCCTCGTCTCATTACCACATCTGCAAACCGGGGCGCAAAATACAAACCCTGCAGCCGCATGTCAATGTTGATTTTGTTGACAACACACGAAAACAACAATGTTTCCGTGACAAAAATGACTCATTTTTTACAAAGGTGAGTAAGTTCACCTTTTACAGCTCACGTTAACATTTGGGGGGTTTTTTTGTTTTTGTTTTTTTAATCAGATGGTTGACTAGTATGTTTTTATAAACACACCGATTTACTATTTTCATCAAAAAGAGTGAACCTTGCAAAGCCATAAGAACGGCCAAACATCCTCTAAAATAGACGTTCCCTTCCTGGGGAAAAGCCATCACATGTAAATCTAGTGTTGTGGTGTATTTGGTTGCAGCAACAGTAAATGCAAAAACCCTGATCTCCTGTATTCCTTCTCTTCTTGTATTCCTGCCATGTCCCAAAATAAATCTTGAAATGGCTCCAAGCAACATGACAGGAAGATAAAAACAGGAAGCTATGGAAATGTGGGCATCTCTTGAGTACTAACGCTTGTTCTGGAGGAGAACATGCTTGGCAAGTTGACATTAGGTGCACGACCCCACCAGCTTGCAGCACATAGAAAACTCAATGTACAGTGTGAATAAGGGACTTCCTGCTATTGTGCAATACTCCAAGCTAATGGGACTTCCGAGCTCCAAAAAATGCGGAGCAAATTTTATAATTTGCTGTCTACAGAGTTGATTTCTAACTACAAATTTTCTCAAAAATGAATTTGGTGACAAAAATAACTGGTACAAAAAATTATGATTTAATTCTACATTTGTAGCCTTCGCTTTGCCCTGCCATTGCTGATGAAAGACCATAGCAGTAATTTCACCTGTTTTAGCCCATCTCTTATCTCATCTCATCTCATCTCATCATCAGCTGCTTCTCCAGGGTCGGGTCGCGATGGCAGCAAGCTAAGTAGGGCACTTCAGACGCCCCTTTCCCCAGCAACGCCCTCCAGCTCCTCCTGGGGGATCCCAAGACATTCCAGGCCAGATTGGACATGTAGTCCCTCCAGCGAGTTCTGGGTCTACCCCGGGGTCTCCTCCCCAGTTGGACATGCCTGGAAAACCTCCAAAGGAAGACGCCCAGGAGGCATCCTGATCACATGCCCGAACCACCTCCACTGGCTCCGACGTGAAGGAGCAGCGGCTCTACTCCGAGCTTCCTCCAGATGTCCGTGCTCCTCACCCTATCTCTAAGGCTGAGCCCAGACACCCTATGGAGGAAACTCATTTCTGCCGCTTGTATCCATGATCTCACTACCCAAAGCTCATGACCATAGGTGAGGGTTGGAACGAAGATTGACTGGTAAATTGAGAGCTTTGCCTCCCAGCTCAGCTCCCTCTTCACCACAAAGGTCCGGTACAACGTCCACATTACTGCTGATGCTGCATCAATCCGTCTGTCAATCTCCTGCTCCATCCTACCCTCACTCATGAACAAGGCCCCAAGACACTTGAACTCCTTCACTTGAAGCAACAACTTATCCCCAACCTGGAGGGAGCAAGCCACCATTTTCCAGTAGCGAACCATGGCCTCAGACTTGGAGGTGCTGACTCTCATCCCGGCCATTTCACACTCAGCTGCAAACCACCTCAGTTGCACGCTGGAGGTCACGTTCTGGTGAAGCCAACAAAACCACATCATCTGCGAAGAGCAGAGATGCAATTCTGAGGTTCCCAAAACGGACACACTCCTCACCTTGGCTGCGCCTTGAGATCCTGTCCATTAATATTACAAACAGAATCGGAGACAAGGGACAACCTTGGCGGAGTCCGACACCTACCGAAAACATGTTTGACTTTGTGCCGAGAATGCGGACACAGCTCTCACTTTGGTTATACAAGGACCAGCTGGCTTGTAGTAACTGCCCCAGTACCCCATACTCCCGCAGTACCCCCCACAGAGTGCCCCAGGGTACATGGTCATCAGCCTTCTTCAAGTCCACAAAACACATGTAGACTGGCTGGTCAAACTCCCATGCCTCCCTCAGCACTTCCTATTGTAGCCAATTTACTACAAATACCAAAACCATGGCAAACTATTTCCAGAGCATGTTTTATATTTTCCCCCCGTTTTTCTCCCCAGTTGTACCTGGCCAATTACCCCACTCTAGTTTTAGGTTTTTTTAATCATTGTTCAACACTCCAGCAATCTCCTGGTTTCTATTCATTTCAGTATGGTATGAAAATCAATTTGAAAAGACGAAGCTTGTTTGAGAAGGATAATCCATCAGAGCAAAGATGTAGTTGGCGTTATTCTTACAGGATGTTCTTGACAGCACAAGCTTTTCAACTGCATCATCCCGCTTGATGCTGAGAGACTGAGGGGGCCTGATGGAAAATGGATAAAATCAGTCTTTTTGATGCATCTTGCATGTTCAATGGAAGGTGAAGTGGACGTAAATTTGCTTGACATAGTGTCATTCTGTCATTTACAAACTAATTAAATTTCAGTGGTGATCGATTAGTGGTATTTACAGTGCAATTATTTTACGTTAGAGTCTATGGCTAGAGTCATTTGTTTTCCAACAGAAAGAAGCAGTGACATGTTGTAAGATTCCCAGATATGCCGGTCTGAAGCACTGATGATCTGCAAGGCTCAATCGGCGTTTGCTTGTGTTAGAGGGATTGTCAGTGGGGAGCAGACCAAAATTAGTTCCCAGGCAATTTAATCAGCTTTAATTAGTCAGGGCTGCCAATCCAATGAACATGGAACCAGAGCGCCACATTTCCAGTGTACTCCCGCTAGCAGGTCAGTCCATGAACTTGGTCGTTAAACTAATTCTATAGCGGCACTGACATTAACCTCTCCTAGCGTTGCCATTGTTGTCTTTTTCAAAATATGTTCCTTTTCATTGTGGTAATCATCTAAAACCACTCCCCACTGATCACTGATTGGTTCGTCTTCTGGACCAATCAGTGATCAGTGGCTCCCCTCCAAACTAGTATGTCATAGTAAAAGATTCAGCTAAAGTCATGCATTTCTCAGTACTGAGGCAGTCAGTGAAGTTCTTGTCTGCGTGTCTCTCAATGATGCCTGACAGCGTTTTAATGAGGCTGGGGTAAAAAAAAAGAAAAGAAAAGCCTGTCCTCTAAATTTCTAAAATAGCAAAAACTTTACTCGGGCCTGAGAAGAGTTACACATATATTAATTACCAAGGGCATGGCTGTCGCCTGTGGCTGGTGAGTTGGGTGATGATGGGTGAGGACAGATCAGGACAGCATGCAGCACAGAGCAGTGGGGTGCAGAGACATGCATATGGATCAGCTTATCTGACTGTTAATGCCAACCTCTCTCATGCTGCCACCCTAACAGGTGGTCTTCTGACTGCAGGTACAAGTTACTGCAAGCTGAGGGTCTATATTCTTCTGTTTTGCTCTCTCTCTCTCTCTCTCTCTCTCTCTCTTTCAATTCAATTCAATTCATTTCAATTCAATTCAATTCAATTCAGTGATGCTTTATTGGCATGACTGCATTAATTACAATGTTGCGAAAGCAAAACAGGTCAACAGAGAACTAAAAAAAAAAAATTAAAAAAAAGAATAGATAGAACTGGCAGAAACATAGAACAGCACTTGAACAGCAACTGACAGTAATTGACAGTGTTTTGGTCACTCACTGACCCTTAGGCTATGGCCTTCTGACACATTGTGACACAAGGTGTGACCTTTGACCCTCTCCTAAAATAAGTGGCCATTGTTCTTTCTCATCCAGCAGTAGAACATTTGGAATCTGATTTTCAAATTTATCCTGGTATTTTTCTCTTATGTTCTGGAAGGTCTCACAATTTAGCAGGAAGTGCATCTCTGTCTCCAGCTCACCTACCGTACAGTGACCTCTCTCTCTTTCTCTCTTTTTGTCTCTCTCTCTTTCCTGTCTCACTATCTCTCTCTTACTCCCTCTCGCCTATCTCAATTCAATTCAATATGTGATTTATTGGCATGACATACATGTACATATTGCCAAACCATGTAAAACAACAACAACAACAATGATTATAATAATAACAGCAACAACAACAATGATTATGATATCAAACAACAGCAGTAGCAATAGGTGCCGTCCCCCACTGTCTCTCAGGTTGTGGCAGGAAAATATAAATCTTGCTGCAATGCTCGCCGCTGACCCCCCTCCCAGAACCACCCGCAGCTTACCTCCGTCCTCCATGTCCTGCTACTCTGGAGTCACATGTTCCAGCTCCTGGACAAAAGCCCGGCGCTGTTTTTCACATGTGTCACATTTAAGGAGGAAGTGCCCCTCTGTCTCCACCTCATCTGTCATGCACTGACCACATGTTCGTTGCTCTTTTGGCAACCACCATGTCTTTTTGTGTCTCCCCTTTTCAATGGCTAGACTGTGGTCACTGAGCCTGTGTTTGGTGAGGGTCTGTCGCTGCTTCCTGTCTCTGACAGTTAAGAGGTGTTCATCTAGTGTAGCTGGAAAGACTGAGCGGACCCCATACCTCCCTTCCATATAGCGCAGTGGTCAGAATTACACTATCAAGCAGTTTGCACCAGATGGAGATTGGTATATCAGTGTTAAAGAATTTATTTTTAATTGCATATAGAGCTCTGCCAGCTTTTTGTTTTAGGTTATTCACTGCCCTACTGAAACTCCCCGATGCTGTAATAATTAGACCAAGGTAATAAGTATACTGCATTGTATGCTCTAAGGTGATGCTACCTAGAGTCAACTGGTATCTATTTTCCTGACATCTGGGCTTCTTCTGGAGGATCATTACTTTTGTCTTTTTTGGATTTATTGCCAGAGCCCAGTGCTGGCAATAGTCCTCAAGCAGGTCTAGTAGTTGTTGCAGCCCACCTCTCTCTATTCTGTCTCTCTCTTCTCTCTCTCCTGTCTTGCTATCTCTCTCTTCCTCCCTCTCTCTTCTATCTCTCTATTGTGTCTCTCGCTTCTGTCTCTCTCTCTCCTCTCTTCTGCCTATCTCTCCGTCTCTCTCGTCTCTCTCCCGCTCCGTCTCTTTCAAGTAGCACTGCTTTCTCTCATCATTTATCTCTCTCTCTCTCGTCGCCGTCTTCCTCTTCTGTCTTGCTCTCTCTCTTCCCGCCCTCCCTCTCGCTCTCTTCTGTCTCTCCCTCTTTCTCTTCTGTCTCTTTCTCCCTCTCTCTCTCCCTCTCTCTTCTGTCTCTATCTCTGTCTCTCTCTTTCAAGTAGCACTGCTTTCTCTCCTCATCATTTATCTCTCTCTCTCGTCGCCGTCTTCCTCTTCTGTCTTGCTCTCTCTTCCTCCCTCCCTCTCACTCTCTTCTGTCTCTCCCTCTTTCTCTTCTGTCTCTTTCTCCCTCTCTCTCTCCTGTCTCTCTCCCTCTCTCTTCTGTCTCTATCTCTGTCTCTCTCTTTCAAGTAGCACTGCGTTCTCTCCTCACCATTTATCACTCTCCCCCTCCCTCTAAACCACCTCTTCTCACTGTGAAATCTGAATACGATTTTCCTCCCCAGCATTCATCTTGATCCCTCTCTTGCTGTGTCATAAGCCTGTGTGTGTGTGTGTGTGTGTGTGTGTGTGTGTGTGTGTGTGTGTGTGTGTGTGTGTGTGTGTGTGCGTGCGTGTGTGTTTGTGTGTGTGTGTGGCAGCACTGTCTGCATTTCACCTGCTGACCTCACAGCTGGTGGGGAAGAGTAAATGGATAGAGAGAGGAGGAGAGGAGGAGAGGAGGAGCGGAGAGATGTAAAGAGGTCAAGTGATTGGTGCAGTAGAGACACAGAGGGAGATCAGAATAGAGGTATAGAAAAGGATTGCGTGCAAAGACGGCAGAGAGAGGGATAAAGATGAAGGAGTTCGGTAGGGGGACAAAATATAACCCCCCCCCAAAAAAAATTAAACCAGCAAGAGAAAAATAGAAAAACTCCATTAGGAAATGGTAAGAGGCTGGAGAATACAGATAAGAGAAGAATTAGAAAATGGTCTGGAGAGAGAGAGAGAGAGAGAGAGAGAGAGAGAGAGAGAGAGAGAGAGAGAGAGAGAGAGAAGGGTGGAAATATATAGACAGGTGGAAAAAGAGGGGGAGTGGGTGAAGAAAGGAGACAGATGAGAGCATAAGATTAAAATCTATATCTGTCAGAAAGACAGAGGGATTTGCTGTGGGAAAATGTACACCGATTCCCTGAGTCACCATCCTACACACACACACACACACACACACACACACACACACACACACACACACACACACACACACACACACTGCCCTCTACACTCCTACATAACCGATGGAGCTTAGTAAATATGGGCTGTGGCTTCGCCTGGAGCTGACGTAATGTAACCTTGTGTGTGTGTGTGTGTGTGTGTGTGTGTGTGTGTGTGTGTGTGTGCGTGCGTGTGTGTGTGTGTGTGTGTTGGGCTGTATAGGATTTCATGCTGCTTGAACACATGCATGTCACCTCCATGGTAAGCATGTTATTATCATATTGTTATCATGTTATTATATTATATTATGATCATGTTATTACCATGTTATTATATTATCATCATGTTATTATCATATCAGGAAGGTCTCATTTATCAGGCAGAATATGAGAGCTCCTCTTCTCAAATGGTTCACACGGACGTCTACAGAAGGTGTGTTATGTATGGAAGAGTTGTCATGTCAGCTCAGCTTGGGAAAATGTGTGTATTGTACAAGAGCTGCTGAACACATGGAGGCGTCTACATCTGCTGCTGCCGTCTGGCTTTTTCAGCTTAAATGGAAGCAGTTGATCAAGGGTTGTTTGTAAATTAGGGTAATTTACATTTTTGGCAGAGAAAGGATTAGACTCAGCAGCACCGGTTGATACTGTGGTCTGTGCCAGGACAACCATCTTGTGATCCTGATCAACAAAAATTAAGCAACATAATTACCCGGTGGACAACTTGAACTTTTTGTCTTTTCTAGCACTGTGGTCTGCTGCTTGTCATGTAATTGAATGATAACGGTCATGAACTGCAATATTATTTGTTGTAAACTTATTTAGGGATTTTCTTATTTATTTTTTTATAAGCGCTCCCCTTTAGTAGGTGGGAATTTTTCAGCCCCCTATCAATCTTGGATGTTTCTGTTAGGCACATTTACTTAAAGTTAGCAAATGTGTAATATACTCTAAACAGTTTCAAGTAAGTGAGGAGGTAGCAGGACAGTGATCACCTTTCTTCTTGTTTCAGACATTTTGACAATGCTGTAGCACATCAAGCACTTTAGCTAGAAGCCAAACATGACTGAGTCTGCACAGCAATTAGCATCAGCAGCAAATTCTCTTCTATCTGCAGTTTTCCAGCTAGCTAGCCTGTTCTCCAGGAAAGCTAGCTAGTCTGTTCCCCAGGACAGCTAGCTGGTCTGTTCTCCAGGAAAGCTAGCTAGCCTGCTCTCCAGCACAGCTAGCTAGCCTGTTCGCCAGGAAAGCTAGCTAGCCTGAGCTCCAGGACAGCTAGCCGAACTGTGACTGTATTTCACAGGCATACACAGATACCGGATCTAAAACGGATCTAGAAGCCCAAACTGCCCTCAATATTTTACAGATAATGATAAGACTACAAATGACATGGAAGATGTGGTCAATGGCTTCAACAGGTTATTTGTAAATGTAGGCCCAAAACTGGCAGGGAAAGAAAAAAGAAAAAGAATGACATACAAACAATCACAGTGGGGACTGGTAGTGATTATGGGGACAGAAATCCAAGTTCCATCTCTCTTAGAGCGGTAGAAGAGAAGGAAATCGTGGACATTGTAAACAAATGCGAGAACAAAAAATGTACAGACCAGAATGATACTGATATGACAATAGTTAAGAAATTAATCAAATGTATTGCTAAACCACTAACCCACATCTATAACATGTTCTTTCACTCTGGTAAAGTTCCAAGCAAAATGAAAATATCAAGTTATACCCTTATATAAAACCGGAGATAGACACCAATTTACAAACTACAGACCAATTTGAGTTTGATGTGTGGATTTGTTGATCACCTCGGATTATTGGCAGTGACTTATCTGTATGTTATATCCTGCGTATTTACATGTTTGAAATAAATCATCATTCATCCATTCATTCAAATCCCGTTCTCACTGCAGGTACTGATTCCGAATAAAAATATTTAAGTATCGGTCGATACTAAGTACTACCGGTCCGATCCATTACTTTTGCTGAACACTGCAGACTTAAACTAATAGTTTTAGGGTCAGTTGAGATAGAATCAGTTTAAAGAATGACGGGCTCCCACGTGCCAAAACTGCAGCAAATCAAGTCATTTTGCTTTTATCTATGACCTCACTCATGAGTTTTAGTATTGGATTTTTGCAGTCTTGGGTATTAGATGGTACTCAGTCTTAGAACAATATCGTATTGGTGCATCCCTATGTTCTACTATAGGTCCGAGCACAAATTAAATTATGAAAATAATTACCAACATCATATTCTCCTTTTGGACTTAGATGACTATCAGTAAGGTTAAGCAGATGCAGCTCAACATGTGACAAGAGTGCAGACTAGCAGGGTGAGACATCCGTTATGCTGTTATGGAAGTCTGAATACAGCTATTTTCTTATCTGACTCCGTTTCAGATCGGACTCCTTTTTTCACAGCTGCAACCTTGCCTCTGGTTTTCCCTTAAGTCCTTGTGTTCCCACTGTCAATAAACACAGTGATCGTCGGTTCGAATCCCCCTGTTACCTCCGGCTTGGTCGGGCGTCCCTACAGACATAATTGGCTGTATCTGCGGGTGGGAAGCCGGAGGTGGGTATGTGTCCTGGTCGCTGCACTAGCGCCTCCTCTGGCCGGTCGGGGCCCCTGTTCGGGGGGGAGGAGGAACTGGGGGAATAGCGTGATCCTCCCACGCGCTACATCCCCCTGGTTAAACTCCTCACTGTCAGGTGAAAAGAAGCAGCTGGCGACTCCACATGTAGGGGAGGAGGCATGTGGTAGTCTGCAGCCCTCCCCGGATCGGCAGAGGGGGTGGAGCAGAGACCGGGACGGCTTGGGAGAGTGGGGTAGTTGGCCAAGTAAAATTGGGGAGAAAAAGGGGGGAAGCAGTTCCCTTGTGTTCCCCTCCTCCCGTGTGCGTGTGTGTGTGTGTGTGTGTGTGTGTGTGTGTGTGTGTGTGTGTGTGTGTGTGTGTGTGTTTGTGACGCTCCTTCCCGGATTCTGCTGCTGCTTACACACACCTTACACACACCTTCCTTCCATCAAATTCATCAACCACAACAGTATAAGAACCCCGGCTCTTCAACCTTCTTCAATCTTCAACCTTCCTTCTGTGTGCCGGACGGCTCTACAGACTCACTATCATCAGCTATTCTCCAGCCAGCCCACGCCAGTCACTCCCCTCAGCCCCTCTTGCTTTGGCTTTTCTCCCCTTAAACTCCCCTGCCCTCTGCCTCACCCAGCCATCTCCACCATTCCCCTTTATTTTTTATTTACTTATTTATTTTTATTTGGAGATACTTTATTGATCCCAGAGACCAACTCCAGTTCATCTTGCCAGGCCTCGGTCAGGGGCACAGACAGGAGTAGTAACCCTAACATGCATGTCTTTTTGATGGTGGGGGAAACGCCACACAGAGGATGACTCCCAAGGTTGGACTACCCCAGGGCTCGAACCCAGAACCTTCTTGCTGTGAGGTGACAGCACTAACCACTGCACCACCATCCATTTTCACTTTTGTCATTAAATTGTTATATTTACCCATCAATATGTCTGCACTTGGGTCCCTTCTGCAAATCACAACAGTTTTAGTTAACGTTTATTATCCAATGCTGCTCTGTGTATGACACACAGCATTAAATTCTATTGAATATTACTTACAAAGTTGACCAAACTTTCACTCAACCAAATTTAGCAAAGTTTTAGCCTAGCCTAGAACTGGTTGAAAAGTGAAACTTTATTATATTATATTTTATAATATTTGCTGGAAATGCACAAAGATAAAGTTATATTGGGAGAATGGAAACGTAGGTGTCAAAAACATTTTGGGATATGAAATCCCAAACACCTGCCCTGTGGTGTACCTCGGTAACACTGACGATGTGGTGATGGGAGAAGACCTCTACTTGACTAAAGTTTTACTTGCAGTACGTAAGAAAGCCGTTACCACAAACTGGCTTAATGTCAACACTCCAAAACAGGAACAGTGGATGGAAATGGTCCAAGACATGTTTGTTATGGAAAAGTGGACACACATTTTGGGAGTCCAAGAGAATATATTTACAAAGAACTGGAAACATGGAACATTAACATGGGAAGTGACACCAACTAAATGAATGCTTAATTAAAATATTTGTGTGAACATAATTTCCAGACAACTATTTATTGTTATTTTTTTAATTTTTATCTCTTTGTATATCTTACTGTATTCTTTTTTGTGTTGATGTTGTTGTACTGTTCTGTTAACATCTTTTTGAAAACTCAATCAAAACTTAAGCGAGGAAAAAAAAGAAAAGTGGAACTTCAGTAGATGTCTAAATCTTAGCTGAAAGAGCTTCTACAAAGCAATTAAAGTATACTAGGATAACATATGGACATGCTTTGTGTATCTTAGACAATTGAAGTTGCTTGGGTGATACATAATTATGTAGTAGTTAGCTAACCCATAGAGCTGACCCCTAGCGGCCATGTTGAAATCTGGTCTAGTGGGATGTAAGTTATGTGCACTGTGCTGAGCTAGGCAGTTCTAACTACACCATAAATATCAACGGTAAGCAACTGCTGTTCGGTTTATCTCTAGAGTAGTGGTCGTCATTGACACAGTGACTTGTCACTATAGCTTTTAGGATCAATTGCTTGCCTGCTGGTTGTCCATCATATCCAATGATGACCAGCTTCTCCTATTTGTGAGTCCTTTGGTGGCTGAATAGAGTCCTTTGGTGGCTGAATCCTGAATGCAGAGTTGTGGTTGCAGACCAGGCATGTAAAAGTGGTGCTGGCGGGGTGGGTGGGCAGGGGTAACTTTGTGAGCATGCCTCTTTGTATGCTTTGCTACACGGTGTTGTGTGCGCTGGTTTTCCATATACTTCACTCCCTGTGAGATGTGAGAGTGCCAGATGGTGTGGCAGGAGGCAAGTTCCTCCAAAGAAGAGGGGTTGATCTGGCATCTTTCCAGTGCGGTCTTCATTTGGTCTTTGAACCGCTTCTTCTGCCCACCAGCAGGCATAGTTGGCTGTAGAGGACTTTACGTGGGAGTCGTTCACTGGGCATGTGAATGACATGCCCATCAAGCCCCCTGAGTTGATGGTGGTTTAGGGTAGACTCCACAATGCAACTGCCTGCCCACTCCAACACCTCTGTGTGTGGCACTCTGTCCTCTCAAGTAATGCCGAGGATCCTCTGGAGACGTCTCACATGGAAGGCCTCCAGGCTTCTGAGATGGTGCTGTAGATGGTCCATGCCTCACATCCATAGAGTAGTGTGGAGATGCACACTGCTCTGTAAACAAGCACTTTGGTGTGGAGGCTGAGGTTGCTGTTCTGGAAAACCTTTCTCCTTAGACGACCAAACGATGTTGAGGCTTGTTTGAGGCGATACTGGATCTCATCATCCATTGGGCAGGTGTCAGATAGTCTGCTTCCCAGATATTTGAAGGCAGGAACAGTGTGAACTGTGCTGAGCTAGGCAGTTCTAACCACACCATAAATATAAATGGTAATCAATTGCTGTTCTGCTTATCTCTAGAATAGTGATCGTCATTGACACAGCTTAATGTGACTTGTCACTATAGCTTTTAGGATCAATACACACACACACACACACACACACACACACACACAGAGCTAGCAGCTATCATCACCGAGACAGCTCACTGTCTTGTCACTTTAGCTGTGAGAGTCAACAGCACTCCTACCAGAGGCAAGCGTGTGCACGCACGCACACGCACACACGCACGCACGCACACACACACACACACACACACACACACACACACACACACACACACACACACACACACACACACACACACACACACACACACACACACACACACACACACACACCGCAGGCAAATGTTCTTGAGACAACCGACTGTGGCTGCTCATGCTAGCTGCTGGCCTAATCCAACAGTGACGCTCCTTTGGCCTGAACATACACACAGTGTGACATGCAAGGAAAATCCAACTGTAATACAATCTGCTGCGTCTGTGTGCGTGTGTGTCTGAAAGCGTCAGTTAGGGGTCATCAATCTGCAGAAACACAATCTGACTGGATCAGATCAGCAAGACTGTGCTTTGGTGAAACTGCAGAAGCGCAATGGTTTTAACCCTCAACCTTGCCCCGTGCATGGACTTTAACAATCTAGATACGTTCCTCACACAGCAGCCCTGACTTCATCATCAGCTGTTCATCCCCAGACAGCATCCGGATGTGGGCCACTTCAGGCAGTGATGCAGCACTGATGGCCTTCTTCTGGCCCTGACAAAATGGATGTGAGCCTGAAGTGGCCCACATGTATAATAGCAAATATGGCCCAAATATGTCAAATCACATGTGGGCCTTTTTTAACAAAGATGCGGTGCTGTGGGCAACATGTAATCTGGATGTGACCCTGAAGTGGCCCCGTGTGGTAAATGGGGAATATTGCCCACATATCACAAAACAGATATGGGCCACTTTTGGCAAATATGTGGCACATGCGGCATTGCTATGGCTTGGTTCTGGCCCAGATCTGGCAAACAGGAGCAGACCACCCAAGTGCCATCATTCCACGTGGTATGTCGGCTGGATGAAAGTGTCGGTGTGGGATGGGTCCGGACAACAGCAATTTTGCTATATGGGTCTTTATACACACAAAAGTACTACGTTTTATACACGTCATAGTAGGAATGCGCTCTGTTAGGCATATAAAAATGTAAACAAGAGCATTAACAAAGCAATCTATGAGCCATCTGTTCACTGAAAACACTCAAAATAAATGTATTTTGACTCATGTAATGTGGCCTGGCTTTATTGTCTCGTAGTTCCATATCGTCTGGATAAGGTCAACTATGAATTCAACATCAGCAGCACAATATAACATAATCAGTTAATGACCACATCAAACCTCCACACGGGTATCAAAACCCAACATCACAGTATGCTACAATACGGCCAACTAAAGCAGGCCACAGGATACTCTGCAGAGTTTCTTGGCAAAAATAAACCCCGGATAGGTCAAATAGCAAAACAGCCTATAAACACGCAAATGTATGAGCATTAAATCAAAAACAGAGCATGCCAGCCTGCCTACAAGGGACTGAGTCCTCATCAACAGCAGTTAGTTACCCGTCACATACAGATGAGCACCATCATTTCTCAGTACAATTAAGACATGAAATGCGAGGGTCATGTATCAACAAACCAGCCTATAACAACACACACATGCATGAGCAATGTAAATACCAGCAGAAATAGGCCAGGCTGCCTACAAGGGATCCAGTCCTCATCAACACCCATCACAGACAATACAGTGCTAACAGTGAATAATAGTTCATTGGGAATAGCCCTTACCTTAAACCAGAAGCGACCACAGAGGCCTGGGATCAGCCGCCTTTACTGTGCGTCCAGAAGCCCATGATGTGGACTGGCGATGACCTGATTAAATCCAAGATGTGATAAAGGGCATTGGATTGAATCTCTCCAAAGGGGGTCCATTAAGATCCACAAAAAAGGAGGGATGGGTGGCTGTTTTCTTGCAACCTATTGTGGGTTTTGCTATCAGTATAATTAACTGCAGAACCCCCCCACACACACACACACACCCTCAGATGAGGTGGGAAGGTATGTCCTGCTTGCTGTACAAAGCTTTTCCAGCGTTTTGCCTGGTGCTTTATCTTGTAACTTCCATTGCTTTCATCAATGGTGATGCTGGTTTTTGAATTGATCTCTTTAATATCTGAAACAAACTTCTTCCGCATTTGCTGTGCAATATGGCCTACAATTTCAGCACACGAGTGATCTGACTTGTGTACAATGCCTACTTCTGCATCACTGAGCTTCATCAAAGGAGGGATCTTTTTATAAGCCAGCCTTTCCTTGGCCACCATATAAGCCTTGCTTGGCCATATAGGCCATATATGTACCTTGTTTGGCAGAATCTCCTTTTGCTTGGTTGCTGTGACTTCAACGGCTCTTTTGTGTGCTATGCTATCATGATGTATGTAGATTCTTTTGTGCAGCTGGTTCTGTGCATGGCTGCTTACACCCCCCATTAATCCACTGTTCCGATAAGTGTGTGCCAATTACCTTTTCACAACGCAGAAGGGTTTTTGCATCTCTGCATATTGTGCATCCCAAGCGAATAGCGAATAGCCATGTGTTACGAGTCTTCCATTCCCTCCTCTGCTGGCTGGTCCAGTTAGGCGGTAGAGAGGGGCAGGTGGGGTTAGCATCATCATCGGCCTCTTCCTCTTTCGAGCTGTTACCCCCATCTCCAGCTTCTTCTGTCGGCTTGTCCTGCGTTGTCACAGCGGACGTTGGCGGGTTTGTGCTGACAGCAATCCCAGCAGGTGTAGCTGTAGCAGCTGTCAGATGGTTGCTCACAGACTGAAGAACACCAGTCACACCAGGCATCAGGATCTGCACATCTGTTCTAAAGAAAGTAGCATGGGGCAGAGTCACTTCACAGTGGCAGGCTAGCTCTCATCCCCCATTTACAATTCAATTCAATTCAATTCAATTCAAAACTTTACTGCAGACTCAGGGTCCATAACAGACAAAGACAAACAGGTAAAAGACAAACCCCAGACTATACACAGAGTAAATACCATAAAATAACATAAATTAACAAGTCAGCGTGTTATAAGAAGGCAGCTATACCAGTGGTCCCACTGCCGGGATTAGTAGTGTGTGGCACTGAATCTTATATTAGTTAAACTGTTGATGATTACATTATCAGAGTCATTGAGCCGGCAAATAAATTTATACATGAGATTTCTTAGAAGAGCCTGAAAGGTACTGACTCCTGCAACCACAAACAGTTCACTTGCACTACACCATCTAGGTCTTTTTAGTAGTATTCTCATAGCATCATTATAAGCTACTCGAAGCCTCTGTAAGCTTGCTTTTTTATAGTTTGACCACAAGTGTGCAGTATAGAGTGTAGTACAATATGCTCCGAACAGAGACATCCTCACACTAACTGAACACATACCAAACTTGCATGACTGAGTGTTTGCTTGTGCATACATCATGTGGCATTGCCTATAAACATCATCATCGTCTGTTCAGTAATATAGTGCCCAAGATATTTCACCTTATTACACATCCCAAGATTATTATCAGACAATTTAAAATCAGGAAGTTTTAGATGATTGACCTCTTTGGTTCTGCAGATCATGACAACACTCTTACTAGCATTGTATTTGATATCATGCTGCACACTGTACACACAACATATATCAAGGAACTGCTGGAGACCAGCGCTACAGGGACTAAGAATGACAAGGTCATCTGCATACATGATATGGTTCACCAAGGTATTACCAGTCATGCACTCAGTGTTACAGGCTTGCAGCTGCTTGGAGAAATCATCAATATATAAACTGTAGAGAACTGGAGACAGAATCCCCCCTTGTCTGACACCATTGCTAACCCCAAATGGGGCTGAAACACTATTACCCCACTTCACTTGCATAGTCTGGTGGACATACCAATAAGCCAGAATTCTCACAATGTATTTAGGCACCCCTCTTTGACTCAATTTAACAAACAACTTTCTGTGATTAACACAGTCAAAAGCTTTAGAAGCATCAATAAATCACATAAGAAGCGGTGAATTTTGGCCTCTGTATTTGTTTACAATTTCCTTTAAGGCATATATACATGTCAGTGCCATATTTAGCTTTAAAACCAAACTGGTTATCCGTGGAGTAGATAAATCCATGCACCCTATCCAGCAGGATTCCTTCTAGGACTTTTGACAGTATGCTGGCTAGAGCTATAGGCCTGTAGGTATCTAGGCTGCATACTTTACCAGCGTTGTCCTTAATGACTGGCACTAACAGTACAGACAACATTGAGTCTGGTAACAAGCCATGGGCCATAAAGCCAGTGAAACAGATAGCAAGGAGATGAGCTATCCTCGGACTGGCATATTCAAGGTGTTCAGCAGTAACATGGTCTAAGCCACTTGCCGTGTTAACAGACAGCTTGTGTATAGCTCGGTACACCTCGTGTGACATGGTCACCACTGAATCACCACTCTCAGTACTGCCCCCCTTATACACATCCCTGTGGACACAGTGGAGTAAGGTAGTGTAATGCTGTCGCCATACCTCGGCAGTACTGTCTGTACCGGAGGCACCATAAACACTGCACGGTAGAGAGGTTTCCAGTTGGTGAGAGCTCTCACGTCTTTCTAACCAGTAGCAGGATCATTTCCTAGCAGCTTCTTAGCCACGGGATCTGCCCTCATGGCTTGCTCGTTTTTTACAGATGATGCGAATGGCAAAATGTCCGACAGGTTTAACAGGAAGTAGTGGCCGTGCTGACACGACCAGAGCCGAGGGCAAAACCCAGAACATGTTAGCGACGACCTGCTGTTACATTTCCTCACAGCTTCCTTATGGCAGGAACATCCTACTTTTCCACCCGCTAGCTTAGCCTCGGCATAGAGAGCGCTACGACGCGTCTCACCACTACAAGAGCCGCTCAACTTTTGGCGCGAATGCGCAGCCACGTCACTCTTGCGTCTCTTGTGTTTCACTGATTGAAGTCCCCCCTTGCTACGACGGGTAAACCGGAATATAAAGACCAAAACAGGCAAACCGGAACTATATATTAATTCATTAAACATGAAGCTGGCGATATACAGACTATAGCAGAAAATATTACACACAGGTTTTGAGAATGTTCGCCAAGAGAAAAAAATAAAATAAAGACAACATTCTAGTGGTTATAGGGATACATAATTCCCCTTACTGAGCTGGTAGGAACGTTGGTTTACAGCGGCTGTTTCCTCGGTTCGGGTTTACAGTGACACACTTCCGCTGCGCGGGTTTTTGTTGTAGTTGTTATGGTGACGGAATAAATGGTGCTCGTTGTGTAGCCGAAAGAGAAAGTTGTCACGACTCCTGCTTGAGCTCCTCTACAACATGAACACCGTATCGGCTCAGCTACACAGCATCAGCGTCGGTTGTGGAAGACGCCTCTTGCACCGGTTCCTCTTCGATTGGCTTAGATTTTTTTTTAGTAAATCCAAAATTTGCGACCAAGCTCCCTTGTTTTCTTGTTGAATGAGTGGGACTAAGAGAGTTTGTTTTTGTTGTTTGTTTTTTTTCAGAAAGTTTTTTTTGCTGATAGCGCCGCCACGCTTCGATGGTGATGGCAAGAATTGCATGCATGCCGGTAACTTTATTAAAAATGAATTAGTGATCCTCATGTATGAATCGTGCATCAATAATCGCCTAATTTTACGCATTATCCATGATGGTGAAGACACAGAAAAATACAACGCCCCCCCCCCAAAATGTTTTTCCCTAGTTCGCACTCGGAGATGCTGGTGGCTCCACGTGTATGGGAGGAGGCATGTGGTGGTCTGCAGCCCTCCCCGGATCAGCAGAGGGGGTGGAGCAGAGACCGGGACGGCTCGGGAGAGTGGGGTGATTGGCCAGGTACAATTGGGGAGGAAAAGGGGGGAAATCAAAAAGAAAACATAACAGATTTCTGGATGTTTTCCAGCTCACAGGGGATCAAGAAGTCAGAGATGTTGCTGGGGCCCAGCCCAAGTTGAGCCCAAAAGCAAAAGCAAAATCTTAGAATTTGTTCTCAGACAAACTGGCAACCAGCATGTCCTTTTATTCCTCTCCTAAATCTAGGTAAAGTCTTGCTGCAAGCTACAGATGGGACACGACCTTTGACTGAGGCAACTGAGCTGCAGTATCGAGTTGCAGTAGTCTAACAAGAAAAACCTGAAGGCATGCTTCACTTTCTGCAGGTAACCAAGAGATTCAGATGAGCCCTTTTCCCAAATGCTTCTCAGCTGGTAAAAACAGTATTATATGACCCGTGTCACCTATTCTTAAACTTCACTCAGGATCAAGGATTACCCTCAGGTTCTCTGGGGCAGGCTTCATGCTTACTGTCAGAAAGCCAAGATCAATAGGTCTAAAACCATCTGTTTCGTTGGGTTAAATTGTCGAAATTCCTCAGACATGAAGCGTCTGGTGTCTGCCGGGGGTGATCTTTAAAGGTTTGGTAAGTTTTCAGAGCTGCTGGACTTGATGGGAACACCTACAACTGGGCAGATGTGCAGCCGGCTGTACATAAAGACATCTACTCCCGTATTTTCACAATGTGTGTGTGTGTGTGTGTTAGTGTAGATAGCGGGACCGAAAACTGAAGCACTTATGATCCTAATTCTTTTTGGAGGTGGTAGATATTGTCTCAGAGAGTAAGGGAAAAATCACAGAAAATTAGAATTATGCATAATTATGCATACATATGCAAAATATGCATTTTTCTAAAAATGGCTAAAAACCACTTTCTCGGCGTTTCAGATGATTCTGAACATCTTTGATTTTTTCACCTATATAAAAAAAATTTCTGGGACTTAGAAATGTTTTGGCATTATGCAAAATATATGCATTTTTGCAAAAGTGCACTTATGATCCTCATTTTTTTTTGGAGGTGGTAGGTATTGTTCCAGAGAGGACCAGAAAAATAGCAGAAAATTAAAATAATTATAATAATCATGCAAAATATGCATTTTCTAAAAATGGCTAAAAACTCCTTTTCTCGGCATTTCAAATGATTCTGAGCATTGGGGGGGTGGTTGGAGTGGGAGACGTTTAGGGGCAGGGGGGAGGCGGTTAGCTGGCAGGATGGAGGGGAGGGAGATTTAGACGGGTGGATAACCAAACCGCTACATTGTAGCGGGGTTCCTCTAGTATTTTGCATAATGCCAAAACATTTAAGTCCCAGAAAATTTTTTTTATATAGGTGAAAAAATCAAAGATGCTCAGAATCATCAGAAATGCCGAGAAAAGTGGTTTTTAGCCATTTTTAGAAAAATGCACATTTTGCATATTTATGCATAATTATGCATTATTTTAATTTTCTGGGGTTTTTCCCTTACTCTCTGAGACAATACCTACCACCTCCAAAAAGAATTAGGATCATAAGTGCTTTAGTTTTCGGTCCCGCTATCTACACTAACTAGCACACACACACACACACACACTAACGCCACACACACACACACACATTACGAAAATATGGGAGTAGATATCACATTCATGCTATCCATTATATATTTCACCTCCTTTATGTAGTATGGGTTTCTTCCTCCATCTGAACCTGCCTCTCAACCCACCCAATCTGGGCCGTCTCAGACGACAGGTGACTACAGGTGGTGATGTCTTTGGTCGCGGCTGCAACACGGTGGTCCTACGTTGCATTGTGAGACAGGTTCACTGAGACAGGTTCACTGTGAGACAGGTTCACTGCTAGACAGGTTCACTGCGAGACAGGTTCACTGCGAGACAGGTTCACTGCGAGACAGGTTCACAGTGAGACAGGTTCACTGTGAGACAGGTTCACTGCGAGACAGGTTCACTGCGAGACAGGTTCACTGTGAGATAGGTTCACTGCGAGACAGGTTCACAGTGAGACAGGTTCACTGCTAGACAGGTTCACTGCGAGACAGGTTCACTGCGAGACAGGTTCACAGTGAGACAGGTTCACTGCTAGACAGGTTCACTGCGAGACAGGTTCACTGTGAGACAGATTCACTGTGAGACAGGTTCACAGTGAGACAGGTTCACTGCTAGACAGGTTCACTGTGAGACAGGTTCACAGTGAGATAGGTTCACAGTGAGACAGGTTCACTGCTAGACAAGTTCACTGTGAGACAGGTTCACTGCTAGACAGGTTCACTGCTAGAAAGGTTCACAGTGAGACAGGTTCACTGCTAGACAGGTTCACTGTGAGACAGGTTCACAGTGAGACAGGTTCACTGCGAGACAGGTTCACAGTGACACATGTTCACAGTGAGACAGGTTCACAGTGAGACAGGTTCACTGCTAGACAAGTTCACTGTGAGACAGGTTCACTGCTAGACAGGTTCACTGCTAGACAGGTTCAGAGTGAGACAGGTTCACTGCGAGACAGGTTCACTGCGAGACAGGTTCACTGTGAGACAGGTTCACTGCGAGACAGGTTCACTGCGAGACAGGTTCACTGTGAGACAGGTTCACTGCGAGACAGGTTCACAGTGAGACAGGTTCACTGCTAGACAGGTTCACTGCGAGACAGGTTCACTGTGAGACAGGTTCACTGTGAGACAGGTTCACAGTGAGACAGGTTTACTGCTAGACAGGTTCACAGTGAGACATGTTCACTGCTAGACAGGTTCACTGTGAGACAGGTTCACAGTGAGACAGGTTCACTGCGAGACAGGTTCACAGTGACACATGTTCAAAGTGAGACAGGTTCACAGTGAGACAGGTTCACTGCTAGACAGGTTCACTGTGAGACAGGTTCACAATGAGACAGGTTCACTGCTAGACAAGTTCACTGTGAGACAGTTCACTGCTAGACAGGTTCACTGCTAGACAGGTTCACAGTGAGACAGGTTCACTGCTAGACAGGTTCACAGTGAGACAGGTTCACTGTGAGACAGGTTCACTGTGAGACAGGTTCAAAGTGAGACAGGTTCACAGTGACACATGTTCTCAGTGAGACAGGTTCACAGTGAGACAGGTTCACTGCTAGACAGGTTCACTGTGAGACAGGTTCACAGTGAGACAGGTTCACTGCTAGACAAGTTCACAGTGATACAGGTTCACTGCTAGACAAGTTCACTGCTAGACAGGTTCACAGTGAGACAGGTTCACTGCTAGACAGGTTCACAGTGAGACAGGTTCACTGTGAGACAGGTTCACTGTGAGACAGGTTCACAGTGAGACAGGTTCACTGCTAGACAGGTTCACAGTGAGACAGGTTCACTGTGAGACAGGTTCACAGTGAGACAGGTTCACAGTGACACATGTTCACAGTGAGACAGGTTCACAGTGAGACAGGTTCACACTGAGACAGGTTCACTGCGAGACAGGTTCACTGCGAGACAGGTTCACTGTGAGACAGGTTCACAGTGAGACAGGTTCACTGCGAGACAGGTTCACTGTGAGACAGGTTCACTGCGAGACAGGTTCACAGTGAGACAGGTTCACTGCTAGACAGGTTCACTGCTAGACAGGTTCACTGCGAGACAGGTTCACTGTGAGACAGGTTCACAGTGAGACAGGTTCACTGCGAGACAGGTTCACTGTGAGACAGGTTCACTGCGAGACAGGTTCACAGTGAGACAGGTTCACTGCTAGACAGGTTCACTGCTAGACAGGTTCACTGCGAGACATGTTCACTGTGAGACAGGTTCACTGTGAGACAGGTTCACAGTGAGACAGGTTCACTGCTAGACAGGTTCACTGTGAGACAGGTTCACTGTGAGACAGGTTCACAGTGAGACAGGTTCACTGCGAGACAGGTTCACTGTGAGACAGGTTCACAGTGAGATAGGTTCACAGTGAGACAGGTTCACTGCTCGACAAGTTCACTGTGAGACAGGTTCACTGCTAGACAGGTTCACTGCTAGACAGGTTCACAGTGAGACAGGTTCACTGCTAGACAGGTTCACTGTGAGACAGGTTCACAGTGAGACAGGTTCACTGCGAGACAGTTTCACAGTGACACATGTTCACAGTGAGACAGGTTCACAGTGAGACAGGTTCACTGCTAGACAGGTTCACTGTGAGACAGGTTCACAGTGAGACAGGTTCACTGCTAGACAAGTTCACTGTGAGACAGGTTCACTGCTAGACAGGTTCACTGCTAGACAGGTTCACAGTGAGACAGGTTCACTGCTAGACAGGTTCACTGTGAGACAGGTTCACTGTGAGACAGGTTCACTGCTAGACAGGTTCACAGTGAGACAGGTTCACTGTGAGACAGGTTCACAGTGAGACAGGTTCACTGCGAGACAGGTTCACAGTGACACATGTTCACAGTGAGACAGGTTCACAGTGAGACAGGTTCACTGCTAGACAGGTTCACTGTGAGAAAGGTTCACAGTGAGACAGGTTGACTGCTAGACAAGTTCACTGTGAGACAGGTTCACTGCTAGACAGGTTCACAGTGAGACAGGTTCACTGCTAGACAGGTTCACAGTGAGACAGGTTCACTGTGAGACAGGTTCACAGTGAGACAGGTTCACTGCTAGACAGGTTCACTGTGAGACAGGTTCACAGTGAGACAGGTTCACTGCTAGACAGGTTCACAGTGAGACAGGTTCACAGTGAGACAGGTTCACTGAGACAGGTTCACAGTGAGACAGGTTCACAGTGAGACAGGTTCACTGTGAGACATGTTCACAGTGAGACAGGTTCACTGCTAGACAGGTTCACAGTGAGACAGGTTCAAAGACGGCCGATGTTACGGTCTCGTGACCGAAGACAACCTGGGACAAAAGTCTGACAGTGTCAGAAATGTAGGACGACCATCTCACAATGTGACTGCTGCTATGACCTACGTCTACTGACCACCCAATAGAAATGCAGCACGAAATGACGCACTGACCAACGCCACACAGACTCTTTGGTGGCTAAACACAAACAAACACACTGTCAGCATCTGTGACCCACATGCCTGGATTCAACAAAACGAGCAACAAAACGAGCTGCGGCGACTACTGAAAGGACTGGATTCCTGCCTGGCGTCATGTTGCTCTACAGCGGCGCAGACTGATGACACGCTGATGCAGCACGCACGCTGATGACGTCTTTATGGACTTGCGTCGTAGCCTGCGATCCAGTCATCGTACAGTCTACATACATCACACTTGATGTCGTACCCAAGTTTATTAGAGCCGTAACACACAGAGTGGCTTGTAATAAACTTACAGGACTGCTAAAACCTCACAGTGTGTAGGAGGCTTCACACAGGCAACAACCAAAGAAGAAGAAGAAGAAGAAAGAAACAGAGGGAGGACCATGGAGACATCTTGAAACCTGGAACTCGAACATGGGGGTCATGTGTGAGGGGTGAAACCTGGAACTCGTACATGGGGGTCATGTGTAAGGGGTGAAACCTGGAACTCGTACATGGGGGTCATGTGTGAGGGGTGAAACCTGGAACTCGAACATGGGGGTCATATGGGGGTCATGTGTGAGGGGTGAAACCTGGAACTCGAACAAGGGGGTCATGTGTGAGGGGTGAAACCTTGAACTCGAACATGGGGATCATGTGTGAGGGGTGAAACCTGGAACGTGAACATGGGGGTCATGTGTAAGGGGTGAAACCTGAGACTCGTACATGGGGGTCATGTGTAAGGGGTGAAACCTGAGACTCGTACATGGGGGTCATGTGTGAGGGGTGAAACCTGGAACTCGAACATGGGGGTCATATGGGGGTCATGTGTGAGGGGTGAAACCTGGAACTCGAACAAGGGGGTCATGTGTGAGGGGTGAAACCTTGAACTCGAACATGGGGATCATGTGTGAGGGGTGAAACCTGGAACGTGAACATGGGGGTCATGTGTAAGGGGTGAAACCTGAGACTCGTACATGGGGGTCATGTGTAAGGGGTGAAACCTGAGACTCGTACATGGGGGTCATGTGTAAGGGGTGAAACCTGAGACTCGAACATGGGGGTCATGTGTAAGGGGTGAAACCTGAGACTCGAACATGGGGGTCATGTGTGAGGGGTGAAACCTGAGACTCGAACATGGGGGTCATGTGTAAGGGGTGAAACCTGAGACTCGAACATGGGGGTCATGTGTAAGGGGTGAAACCTGAGACTCGAACATGGGGGTCATGTGTGAGGGGTGAAACCTGAGACTCGAACATGGGGGTCATGTGTAAGGGGTGAAACCACAGACTCGAACATGGGGGTCATGTGTAAGGGGTGAAACCTGAGACTCGAACATGGGGGTCATGTGTAAGGGGTGAAACCTGGAACTCGAACATGGGGGTCATGTGTGAGGGGTGAAACCTGGAACTCGAACATGGGGGTCATGTGTAAGGGGTGAAACCTGAGACTCGAACATGGGGGTCATATGGGGGTCATGTGTGAGGGGTGAAACCTGGAACTCGAACATGGGGGTCATGTGTAAGGGGTGAAACCTGGAACTCGAACATGGGGGTCATGTGTGAGGGGTGAAACCTGGAACTCGAACATGGGGGTCATGTGTGAGGGGTGAAACCTGAGATTTGAACATGGGGGTCATGTGTGAGGGGCGAAACCTGGAACTCGAACATGGGGGTCATGTGTGAGGGGTGAAACCTGAGATTTGAACATGGGGGTCATGTGTAAGGGGTGAAACCTGGAACGTGAACATGGGGGTCATATGTAAGGGGTGAAACCTGGAACTCGAACATGGGGGTCATTTGTGAGGGGTGAAACCTGGAACGTGAACATGGGGGTCATGTGTAAGGGGTGAAACCTGAGACTCGAACATGGGGGTCATGTGTGAGGGGTGAAACCTGGAACTCGAACATGGGGGTCATGTGTAAGGGGTGAAACCTGAGACTCGAACATGGGGGTCACATGGGGGTCATGTGTGAGGGGTGAAACCTGGAACTCGAACATGGGGGTCATGTGTGAGGGGTGAAACCTGAGACTCGTACATGGGGGTCATGTGTGAGGGGTGAAACCTGGAACTTGTACATGGGGGTCATGTGTGAGGGGATGAAACCTGGAACTCGAACATGGGGGTCATGTGTGAGGGGATGAAACCTGGAACTCGAACATGGGGGTCATGTGTAAGGGGTGAGACCTGAGACTCGAACATGGGGGTCACATGGGGGTCATGTGTGAGGGGTGAAACCTGGAACTCGAACAAGGGGGTCATGTGTGAGGGGTGAAACCTGGAACTTGTACATGGGGGTCACATGGGGGTCATGTGTGAGGGGTGAAACCTGGAACTCGAACATGGGGGTCACATGGGGGTCATGTGTGAGGGGTGAAACCTGGAACTCGAACAAGGGGGTCATGTGTGAGGGGTGAAACCTGGAACTTGTACATGGGGGTCATGTGTGAGGGGTGAAACCTGGGACGTGAACATGGGGGTCATGTGTAAGGGGTGAAACCTGGAACTTGTACATGGGGGTCATGTGTGAGGGGTGAAACCTGGGACGTGAACATGGGGGTCATGTGTGAGGGGTGAAACCTGGAACTTGTACATGGGGGTCATGTGTAAGGGGTGAAAGTCGAACATGGGGGTCATGTGTGAGGGGTGAAACCTGAGACTCGAACATGGGGGTCATGTGTATGAATCAGGTTTGTGATTGTGTCTGCAGTACCGTCCTCTCATTACACAACCTGCCCCCAGCTGCCCCCTCAGCCTGTGGGTAAGTGAGATGGCTATAAGAGCTGTGGGGTAACACAGAGACTCTGTTCCCTTTGGTGTCTCCTGGCTGGCACGCTGGGCCCTTGTGTTGTGGTTGTGTTGTGGTTGTGTTTTACCCAGGCTAATGCTAACACAGTGCCTTAACCTGCTGGGAGTAGCATCACAGCTACTTGTCCAAAACAGACCCACTGCAGATGCTGCAAACCTCTGTGTGTGTGTGTGTTTATCAAAAACAGACAGGTAGTGAGGATATTTGTGTGTGCAGTGTGTGCAGTGTGTGGTGGTGTATGACAGGCAAACAGTGTGTGTCAGCTATGCAGATGAATGTGTGTTTATGCAGGACGGAGAGCAGCCACATTAGCTGCTGTTATCCACTTGTGTTGTGATAGTTTTGTGTGTGTGTGTGTGTGGGTGTGTGTGTGTGTGGGTGTGTGTGTGTGTGCGTGTGCGTGTGTGTGTGTGTGTGTGAGTGTGTGTGTGTGTGTGTTGTGATAGTTTGTGTGTGTGCGTGTGTGTATTTGTGTGTGTGTGTGTGTATTTGTGTGTGTGTGTATTTGTGTGTGTGTGTGTGTGTGTGTGTGTGTGTGTTGTGATAGTTTGTGTGTGTGCGTGTGTGTATTTGTGTGTGTGTGTGTGAGTGTGTGTGTGTGTGTGAGTGTGTGTGTGTGTGTTGTGATAGTTTGTGTGTGTGCGTGTGTGTATTTGTGTGTGTGTGTGTGTGTGTGTGTGTGTGTTGTGATAGTTTGTGTGTGTGCGTGTGTGTATTTGTGTGTGTGTGTGTGTGTGTGTGTTGTGATAGTTTGTGTGTGTGAGTGTGTGTGTGTGTGTGTTGTGATAGTTTGTGTGTGTGCGTGTGTGTATTTGTGTGTGTGTGTGTGTGTGTGTGTGTGTGTGTAAGATGCCTCCCGTGCAGACCCAGTGGAAACAGCCTCAGGGGGACAACAAGTGGGCCTGGTGATAAGGGAGAACGGGACTGCTTGATATGATGAGGTGCAGGTCTGTGGACGGGAGCTGATGACAGGCTGGACCGGCCATCTGGAGGCCGTCCAGCGGCTTTCCCAGACACCATCCGGATGTGGGCCACTTCAGGCAGTGATGCAGCACTGATGGTCTTCTTCTGGCCCTGACAAAACGGATGTGAGCCTGAAGTGGTCCACATGTATAATAGCAAATATGGCCCAAATATACCAAACCACATGTGGGCCTTTTGTGGCAAAGCTGCGGTGCTGTGGGCAACATGTGGTCTGGATGTGACCCTGAAGTGGCCCGTGTGGTAAATGGTGACTATTGCCCACATATCACAAAACAAATATGGCCACCTTTGGCAAATATGTGGCGTTGCTATGGCTTGGTTCTGGCCCAGATCTGGCAAACAGGAGCGGACCACCCAAGCGCCATCATTCCACATGGTATGTGGGCCGGATGAAGTGTCGGGTGTGGGACGGGTCCGGACCACAGCATGGTTCATCGACCAGCGTCAGACAGAGTGACGCTGACAGCAGAGGGCGCTAATACAATCATATAGTTGCTCACCATTAAAAAACCCCCAAAAAACCCAACACATCGAGACAAACGACGAAGAAGAGTGCTCCGTGTTTGTTTGTTTGTTTGTTCTTGTTTGTTTGTTTTTGTCAGCAGTCACAGCGAGCAGAAAACGGAGAAAGGCGGACGGGAAAAGTTGAAAGACAAACAGATACAGAGTTACTGGAAACTGATCCAGAAACATGTAAAGACGGACCGAGCGGTTCGGCTGCAGCGCCACTGCCAGCAGCAGTAACGCGATCACATGATCACCGAAGGACGGTGCTGAGGGACAGGTGGCAGCTGAGCCTGAGCAACCTCCGAAGGCTGCTCATGATGAGGGACAGACAGCAGAGGCAGAGGGACAGACAACAGATGCAGAGGGACAGACAGCAGTGGCAGAGGGACAGACAGCAGAGGCAGAGGGACAGACAGCAGAGGCAGAGGGACAGACAGCAGTGGCAGAGGGACAGATGCAGAGGGACAGACAGCAGTGGCAGAGGGACAGATGCAGAGGGACAGACAGCAGTGGCAGAGGGACAGACAGCAGTGGCAGAGGGACAGACAGCAGTGGCAGAGGGACAGATGCAGAGGGACAGACAGCAGTGGCAGAGCGACAGACAGCAGTGGCAGAGGGACAGACAGCAGTGGCAGAGGGACAGAGGCAGAGGGACAGAGGGACAGACAGCAGAGGCAGAGGGACAGAGGGACAGACAGCAGTGGCAGAGCGACAGACAGCAGTGGCAGAGGGACAGACAGCAGTGGCAGAGGGGCAGAGGCAGAGGGACAGAGGGACAGACAGCAGAGGCAGAGGGGCAGAGGCAGAGGGACAGACAGCAGTGGCAGAGGGACAGACAGCAGAGGCAGAGGGATGGACAGCAGTACAGAGGGACAGACAGCAGAGGCAGAGGGACAGACAGCAGTGGCAGAGCGACAGACAGCAGTGGCAGAGGGACAGACAGCAGTGGCAGAGGGACAGAGGGACAGACAGCAGAGGCAGAGG
The DNA here is from genome assembly GCF_029633865.1 of Lampris incognitus. Taxonomy (NCBI): domain Eukaryota; kingdom Metazoa; phylum Chordata; class Actinopteri; order Lampriformes; family Lampridae; genus Lampris; species Lampris incognitus. Next base: position 3,541,352 of record NC_079223.1, read on the forward strand.
GGCAGAGGCAGAGGGACAGACAGCAGTGGCAGAGGGACAGACAGCAGAGGCAGAGGGATGGACAGCAGTACAGAGGGACAGACAGCAGAGGCAGAGGGACAGACAGCAGAGGCAGAGGGATGGACAGCTGTGCAGACGGACAGACAACAGAGGCAGAGGGGCAGAGGGACAGACAGCAGAGGCAGAGGGACAGATGGCAGAGGGACAGACAGCTGTGCAAAGGGACAGACAACAGAGGCAGAGGGACAGACAGCAGTGGCAGAGGGACAGACAGCAGTGGCAGAGGGACAGACATCAGTGGTCTGTCCACATAGAAGTTGTCATTGTTTCACGTATGAAACACTCAACTGGTAGCAGCTTGAGTCTCGGAGGCAGTTTGACTGGGTTCAGTTCACCTTCAAATGTGTTCACTGTAATTGTCCTCATGTCAAACAGTTGTTGGTTATGTGTAGACCTTCATATCCACTCAGACATATGCAACCCCCCCCCTTTTTTTTTGGCCCCCAGAATTTTCAAAGAAGTCGGGTGCAGCTCATTCCACTACAACCCTCCACCCGACTGGAACAATCATCCTCTTTTTCTGAGATCTGCTACTCCTTTCCACTGCTCCAGGACATCTTTCTTTTCTCTTCTTAAAACAACCGGTTTATGCTTTTCATTTGTGTGCATTGTTTATGTTTTTAATTTGTGTGTACTGTTTATGCTTTTAATTTGTGTGCATTGTTTATGTTTTTAATTTGTGTGTATTGTTTATGTTTTTAATTTGTGTGTACTGTTTATGCTTTTAATTTGTGTGTATTTATGTTTTTAATTTGTGTTTATTGTTTATGTTTTTAATTTGTGTGTACTGTTTGTTTTTAATTTGTGTGCATTGTTTATGTTTTTAATTTGTGTGTACTGTTTATGCTTTTAATTTGTGTACTGATAATCTCCAGTTTATTTCTACTACAAATAAACTGCAGACAAACTGCTTCAGTTGCTCTTCGTGTTGACATAACTGATTTATTATCCGAGTCATTTCATCCCATTTTTCTTGTACAACTTCTGCAGACTGGGAGTGTGGGTGGGAGAGAGTGAGCGATTTGTCTGTTTCTGTGTTGGTTTGGTTGTGTGTGTTGGTTTGGATGTGTGTGTTGGTTTGGTTGTGTGTGTTGGTTTGGATGTGTGTGTTGGTTTGGTTGTGTGTGTTGGTTTGGTTGTGTGTGTTAGTTTGGGTATGTGTGTGTTGGTTTGGATGTGTGTGTTGGTTTGGTTGTGTGTCTTAGTTTGGGTATGTGTGTGTTGGTTTGGATGTGTGTGTTGGTTTGGTTGTGTGTCTTAGTTTGGGTATGTGTGTTCGTTTGGATGTGTGTGTTGGTTTGGTTGTGTGGGTTGGTTTGGATGTGTGTGTTGGTTTGGTTGTGTGTGTTGGTTTGGATGTGTGTGTTGGTTTGGTTTTGTGTGTTGGTTTGGTTGTGTGTGTTGGTTTGGATGTGTGTGTTGGTTTGGATGTGTGTGTTGGTTTGGTTGTGTGTGTTGGTTTGCATATGTGTGTTGGTTTGGATGTGTGTGTTGGTTTGGTTGTGTGTGTTGGGTTGGATGTGTGTGTTGGTTTGGGTATGTGTGTTGGTTTGGTTGTGTGTGTTGGTTTGGATGTGTGTGTTGGTTTGGATGTGTGTGTTGGTTTGGATGTGTGCGTTGGTTGTGTGTGTTGGTTTGGTTGTGTGTGTTGGTTTGGATGTGTGTGTTGGTTTGGTTGTGTGTGTTGGTTTGGATGTGTGTGTTGGTTCGGGTATGTGTGTTGGTTTGGATGTGTGTGTTGGTTTGGATGTGTGTGTTGGTTTGGTTGTGTGGGTTGGTTTGGATGTGTGTGTTGGTTTGGTTGTGTGTGTTGGTTTGGATGTGTGTGTTGGTTCGGGTATGTGTGTTGGTTTGGATGTGTGTGTTGGTTTGGATGTGTGTGTTGGTTTGGTTGTGTGTGTTGGTTTGGATGTGTGTGTTGGTTCGGGTATGTGTGTTGGTTTGGTTGTGTGTGTTGGTTTGGATGTGTGTGTTGGTTCGGGTATGTGTGTTGGTTCGGGTATGTGTGTTGGTTCGGGTATGTGTGTTGGTTTGGTTGTGTGTGTTGGTTTGGATGTGTGTGTTGGTTTGGATGTGTGTGTTGGTTTGGTTGTGTGTGTTGGTTTGGATATGTGTGTTGGTTTGGTTGTGTGTGTTGGTTTGGATGTGTGTGTTGGTTCGGATATGTGTGTTGGTTCGGGTATGTGTGTTGGTTTGGTTGTGTGTGTTGGTTTGGATGTGTGTGTTGGTTTGGTTGTGTGGGTTGGTTTGGATGTGTGTGTTGGTTTGGATGTGTGTGTTGGTTTGGATGTGTGTGTTGGTTTGGATGTGTGTGTTGGTTTGGTTGTGTGTGTTGGTTTGGATGTGTGTGTTGGTTTGGATGTGTGTGTTGGTTTGGATGTGTGTGTTGGTTTGGTTGTGTGGGTTGGTTTGGATGTGTGTGTTGGTTTGGATGTGTGTGTTGGTTTGGATGTGTGTGTTGGTTTGGATGTGTGTGTTGGTTTGGTTGTGTGGGTTGGTTTGGATGTGTGTGTTGGTTTGGATGTGTGTGTTGGTTTGGTTGTGTGTGTTGGTTTGGATGTGTGTGTTGGTTTGGTTGTGTGGGTTGGTTTGGATGTGTGTGTTGGTTTGGTTGTGTGTGTTGGTTTGGTTGTGTGTGTTGGTTTGGTTGTGTGTGTTGGTTTGGATGTGTGTGTTGGTTTGGATGTGTGTGTGGGTTTGGATGTGTGTGTTGGTTTGGTTGTGTGTGTTGGTTTGGATGTGTGTGTTGGTTTGGATGTGTGTGTTGGTTTGGTTGTGTATGTTGGTTTGGATGTGTGTGTTGGTTTGGATGTGTGTGTTGGTTTGGATGTGTGTGTTGGTTTGGATGTGTGTGTTGGTTTGGATGTGTGTGTTGGTTTGGATGTGTGTGTTGGTTTGGTTGTGTATGTTGGTTTGGATGTGTGTGTGGGTTTGGATGTGTGTGTTGGTTTGGATGTGTGTGTTGGTTTGGATGTGTGTGTTGGTTTGGATGTGTGTGTTGGTTTGGTTGTGTATGTTGGTTTGGATGTGTGTGTTGGTTTGGATGTGTGTGTTGGTTTGGTTGTGTGTGTTGGTTTGGATGTGTGTGTTGGTTTGGGTGTGTGTGTTGGTTTGGTTGTGTGTGTTGGTTTGGTTGTGTGTGTTGGTTTGGATGTGTGTTCTTGCAGTGTTGAATGTGTTTTGTGTGTATGTTGTGTTGCAGTGCTGTGCTGTGTGCAGGGGGAGGTGCCATGTGGTTCAGCACATGTGTGCAGGTGCAGGAGGTGAATGAAAGTGAAGGACGTCTTGCTGGTTGCTGAGCAACAGCGTCTGGCTGTCTCTCATGAGGACTCGCTGTAGGACAAGTCGCCACATGTCAGGTTGATAAAGATCATGTGGCGTCTTTCCTCCACTGCTACACACTGTTGTGGGTCCTTCTGAGCCGGACGACAACAGAAGGGTTACGAGTAGGTGAGGTGGGGCAGATAAAATAAGTGTGTACTTCCTGCTGCTCCTTCTCCAGCAGGTCACCAATGATCTGATGCAGGGGGAGACTCGTCCCGAGTCTGAGGTGTGGGTTTGTTGATCACGTCACATGATGGGAAATGGATTATCTGTATGGTACATCCTGCTTGATCACATGTTAGAAATAATAAACCATCATCATCATCGTCATCATCATCATCATCATCATCGTCATCGTCATCATCATCATCACCATCATACTCGCTAACCCAAAAAATTCAAAGGCATGGGCTAACACAAACATCTATTACTACTACTACTACTTCCAGCTGCTCCCGTTAGGGGGCGCCACAGCAGATCATCCGTCTCCATCTCTTCCTGTCCTCTGCATCTTCCTCTGTCGCACCAGCCACCTGCATGTCCTCCCTCACCACCTCCATAAACCTCCTTTTTGGCCTTCCTCTTCTCCTCTTCCCTGGCAGCTCCATATTCAGCATCCTTCTCCCAGTATACCCAGCATCTCTCCTCCACACATGTCCACACCATCTCCATCTTGTCTCTCTTGGTTTGTCTCCAAACCGTCCAACCTGAGCTGTCCCTCTAACATACTCCTTCCTAATCCTGTCCTTCTTCATCACTCCCAGTGAAAATCTTATCATCTTCATCTCTGCCACCTCCACCTCCACCTCCTGTCTTTTCATCAGCACCACTGTCTCCAAACCGTCCAACCTGAGCTGTCCCTCTAACATACTCCTTCCTAATCCTGTCCTTCTTCATCACTCCCAGTGAAAATCTCAGCACACAAACATAATGAGCCCAACGTTTAACCACGAACACACAGACAGAGAAAAGCCATGCGGGCCATCTCTCATTCTCTCTCTCTCTCTCTCTCTCTCTCTCTCTCATTCTCTCTCATTCTCTCTCTCTCTCTCTCTCTCTCTCTCTCTCTCTCTCTCTCTCTCTCTCTCTCTCTCTCTCTCTCTCTCTCTCTCTCTCTCTCTCTCTCTCTCTCTCTCATTCTCTCTCATTCTCTCTCTCTCTCTCATTCTCTCTCTCTCTCTCTCATCCAATCTGGGAAACACACACGGGGGAGGATGATGGACATCTTCTCAACCTCATTAGCGGGAAAACACACATAGGCGGTAATGAATGAAGGTAAATGAACTTGACTTTGCCGGCAGACATCTCACAGAGCCTTGCAGAAGGCCAGATAAGGTACTGGGGGACGTGTTAGAGACCACGCCAACGTCATCCGGTGTCACACAGGAGACAAAAGGGACAGTCGGTCACAATGTCATCCGACGTCGGTCTTCTCTCATTGACTTATGGAGTGTAGAGTCTCCATTTTTGTCCACGACCGGTGACTTGTGCTAGCAGGACAGGCAGAGCCCTCAGCAGTCTGCTCCATCATAGCCCTCTGATGTCATGCCTCCACTGACCACATAAATAAAAGCTGTCTCAGTTATTACCACTGGTGGCAGGTATGCCATGCCCTCGCAGGCTCCAGATGTGGATAAGGACAACACTAAATACTTAAAGACGTCACAGATGTATAGCAAAACATGGTAGCGATGCCGGGGTTCACTGCGGTTCCTGGGTAAGATTTACTTATTCCTTAATTTCCCCTGGCAGTGCTTTTGCCATCTGAGGAGCGCTTCAGAATACATTCTCTTCATTCCTGACAGCGGTACTTCATTACTCCTCTCTGACTTTCTTTCTCTTTTTTTCCCCTCCTCTTCTTACAGTTAACCATCATTAGGGAATCCAGTACCGAGCTCAAGGAGACTTTCACAACGATGCATCAATTACTGCTATCAGACCTGTGAGCTTTCTGTTGAGGGGTAACATCTGTCACCCCG